>NC_052065.1:82235830-82538860 GCF_903992535.2 Arvicola amphibius | reverse complement strand
AGTTCAGGCATTGATCAGGGAATTGGAGCTTCAAAGCCACAAAGCTGGAATAAGGAATAGTCAACAAAAACTGTATAAAAATGCATCAGTGCAATCTGGTCACCTCCAGCAAAAATCAGCCAGGCACAGCGGTGGAGAATTCTAATTTTGTCGATTTAGTTTAACTTCTTAGGAAAATGAGAATGCAATCCCAGCCAAGAGGTGATAAACTTTCAAACAGACTCCACTTGTTTGTGTGATGCCAACTTTATAATGTTGCCCTATACAAGTTGCTACATTTTTTCCCACTTCAGGAATAGGAAGTAGAAGAAGCAAGATTATTCTCAGTTTATAAAAGAGGACACTAAAGATAAGAGGTTTGATTGGGGCAACAGAAGTAGGAAATGACAGAATTGGATGCTTTAAGAATTGCAAGTCTAGCGATCTTTTCTCCATTCTAGGCTACGAAGACAGAGTCTAAGGCTCTGCTGAATCAGACAGGTTAATATTTGATGAATTACCTTTGGGTGTGAGACAGGTGCTACAGCTAGTCATACTGAATTATCTTTGGTATTTACAATATCACTTTGACATCCTAGGGATTTTGCTCCTTGCTTATCAACTCCACTACCTTCATGCTCTTTAATTACACATTCACCTATGAATAATATATATATATATATATATATATATATATATATATCCTGTTGTATTATATACGTTTGATATTAATAGGTATTCTACTCTGTGCTACTAAGCATGTGCTATTGTTTTAATCTAAAACAGGTTTGTTTCCTCATTGACTAAGATAAAGTGATAAACATGATTTTTAATTTTATGCATTCATCAAAGCATGAAAGAATACTGTCCAGATTAATAGAATATTGAATTAGACTCTAATATCTACTTTATGTGGAAGCAATAAAGTCACAGTCACAGAAAATAACCTATTTAAAAATCAGAAAAGACAAACAATAGCAATAATATTGGCTACATATTGGTATTATAATCACCAGCTACTGTGTTAAGTTATTTATCTTCATTATCTGATTTAATTCTCAAAACAACTCTATTAGATAAACATTTTTATATACATTTTACGCATAAGGAAGCTATTTTTAAGTGCAAGCGGGTAATTTGCCTAACTTCAACAACTAGTGATGTTGAAAAGTGGATTAGAGTCTAGTTTATCTAGTTAAATATTGCCCTTTAACTACCGTATCACTGATATTCATAGTTCAGTGGTATTTTAAGAAAGAGCTGAGATACTTGTTAAAATATAAATTCCTTTTTGTCTTATATTGCAATTTAGTAGATCCTTCCTGGCTGCAGTCTAAGACTTTTAATTTTAGTACCTTACCAGGTAATTATTATACTGATTTTGTGATGGACATTGAGAAAAACTGCCACATATTACAGTGACATAGCTAACACTTTTCTCTCCATATTAATTTCAGATGAATCATTTTAAAGCAAATCATACATCTGAGGGTCTCTCTCTGATGTGCTCTCTCTCTCAATAATTGTTCAGTTTTAAATCCATAAAAGCTCACTGGCTCACTGCAGTTGAGAACCTTACCAGAAGAGAAATTGTAATGTGATGTGATGTTAGAATACTGATATTTTCATAATGGTTTCATATGTATAAAATAGGGTCAGTCTGACTCAATGAGGCCAAATAAAGCTTTGTCTGGAGTTCTAAGTAGAGGCAGCTAAAGAGGTGAGAGGAGTGGGAAAGGAGAAATGAAAGTAGCTGTTAGAAAGAAAAAAAAGGGAAGGAAACAAAGATTGAGTTATTTTTTTAACTTAAATAAGTACATTTCATTCAAAAGACAAAAAGTTTTTGGTTAAAATTTGTGTTTTGACAGCCCTGTCCTTTGCTGGTTTTGTTTAGGTCCTTAAATGGAATGACAGGGCACACAATCTAATTGGCAGTTGTGATGAAAAGGTCAGCCAGTGAATTCAGCACAAACAAACAACTTCCCTTCCCGGTTCCTGATAAAAGTACCAGGAAAAAAAAGAAGCAGTGGACAACTACCTCCCCTCCCTCACAGACCCAAGGAGAGGCTCCACTTTGACCTAGAGATTTAAGCAAATAAATGTAACCACCTTTGAAAAATCCTAGCACATATATAGTTTTTCAGTCTCAATGACTGTTTTCTTTCTCTGCTTCTGAACTATTAATCTAGTAGGAAACACTTGGAAAATTAAAAGGCTTCTTAGAAAAGAAATCACTTTTGTCCTTGTACAAAAGAATAGTGAAAAAGGTCCTCCCACAGACAGAGTCTGTTAGAAAGCAGATTATTTCCACCACGCTCCCCTATTATCCACCTGTCAGTAAAATATGTCCTCTCATTGTTTTGGTTTGAATGCCTATTTTTATCTGACTGGAGCTATATGATCACTTTTTGTATTTATTACCAAGTTCTTCAGGTTGGCTCCCCCTTCTCCACCCCAAACTTCAGCACTTGTTTTTCTCTTCTGAGAAACTGGGCCACATGCCTCTGAGGAGAAAGTAGTGCATTATTTCATTCCCACCTTTTCTTCTTTTTTGGCATCTCTGAGTCCTGCTCTGCCCAGAAGTGCTTCCACTCAAGCTGGACCATCAAATCAATTATCACAGCAGTCTGCTTTGCAAATATGAATGGCCATGAATGACAACAGGCAAGGCAAACTTTCAGCTTTGATTTGTCATCGGTCATGTAAATTTGTTCTGGGTCCCCTTTCCTTCTCCTTTTATATCTCTATTTCTCTCAGTATCTGCCTTTCTCTTCTCTATCTCTCTCCTTCTCTTGCTCTCATTCCAGAGGGTCTAGGGTTTGGCCAAGCTCGTCTCCTTATTTTATGCAGCTGCAGAAAATCAAATCTTCAAATGAAAGCTGCACCTTCGCGAGTGAAAGTCACAGGAGGAAAAGAGAGGGCTGGCAACCTTTATCACTCTGAAATCTCTCCCGGCTAACCTCTGGGTCTGATTACCACTGCCTGGGAAGGAACACAAGAGCGTTGCATTTTTATTCATTGGGGCTGTTTAAAATTCTTGCCTACTTCTGTATTTCAAGCTTCAATTGTTTTGTGCTTAATGTTACTCATTTCATATCAAGTTCTTGGTTATTGGAAATACTTTAATTTTTAAAATGTTATTATATTCTAGCTAGCTGTTTAAAAAGACTGAGAATGCTATAAAGTGAGAGACTGGTTTAAGAAAACTAGAACTAGCTTTTATAATGCTGCGTGTACTCATTAATCCATCACTTTTGTGAGAATGTCTGCAATTTCTAGAATGCTATAGTACTTTACATTTCTTTCCTCTAGCTGGCAGCAATTCTTCTCATTGACCAGTGATGCCAGACTTTCACCAATTACATTTATAAATATTGCTTTTAAAAATGAGTTTAAAGCAGTAACATCCCTTGAAAGAACAGGCAAGAGGATAAATTATGCCAAACACTGTTCAGTAGAAATTCTGTGGTAAACATTTAAAATGTATTTTTGGTTGTGAGAACAGCCTTTAATGGCTGAGCCATCTCTTTAACCTTAAACATTTAGAATATAGATTGTCTTGATTTCATCAAGTAATGAGGAGTGGCTAAGGCTTACTTATAATCATTTTAAGTGGTCAATTAAGTTGCTGATTCTAATAAGTACTGCATCATAGTTGTAAATACTCAACCATAGGCTACTTTACAATGTACATACATTATTCTTTATATATGTGAGGTATGGGTAAATATTAGAGCAGAATATGAATTATAATTCTTATTACCCCAAAACAGCTAATGGAGAAGTTGCCACTTAGCACTTGTTATATTTACAGTTTTCAATCTTGGTTCTTAACTACAAATCACCTTCTTAGTGAAATCTGCCTTAACATTCTCAGCAAGTTCCAAAATAAGTTTAATAAGAATTTATACATAAAAACAGGACTATAATAAAAAGTAGTATTTAATGAGTATTGTGTTCTAAATCTTAAATGCTCCCAAAGGCTCATGTTTTCGACCATTTTCCCCTATAAAATGTTTAGGAAACGGGTTCTCCCCTAAGAGAGACATACATGTATCTAATCTACAAGGGAAGTAAAAGGCAAAATCTCCTGAGTAAATTGGGAGCATGGGGACCATGGGGAAGAGTAGAAGGGAAGGGGAAGAGAAAGGGAGGGGAACAGAAAAAAAAATAAAAAAGAAATAAAAAAAAAGAAAGAAAATGTGTCCTCACTGAATGAAGCAGGCCATCTGAGGTGGCCCACTGAAGATTATGTCTATTCCCTAATTCCTTGTTCTTTGTTTTGCCTCTTGGTCTATGGTTACATGAACTGCCTCTTTCACTCATTCTTACTTCCAGAAACTAAGTAGCTATGGTGGAATAAAACACTCTGAAACCATTAGTCAAAATAAATTTTTCTTTCTTTAAGTTGTTCCTGTCAAGTATTGTAGTTACATTAGCGAAAAGGAAATACATTAAATGTCAAGAATATTCCACAGAAAGCATAGACTATGTAACTTTAGCATGGGGTATCTAATGCCTCATGGGGTAAATGAGGTCTAAGCTAAGCATGATAGAAATATGGATTGGCTCTTTACAGGTAGAAAGTCAGAGAGATGCTCCTACCAATGGTGAGTAAATGGATTCAACTAATTTACTCATTGTATATTTTCTGAAATACATAGTTTTGCACTAAAAGATCTTTGGAATTATTTTTAGAAATGGTTAACAAAAAGGAACAAAGAGGAACATGCATAAAGTAGGAAAAGGCAATAAAAGCAAGATAAATAAGCAAGTCTTTAATACAGCTTATTCTTTAGCTTATGGATATGATATTCTGGGTCAAAGGTCATTCTCAGTGGCACAGAAAAATCATAACAAATATGAGTCTAGTTCTGGTTGAACAGTGCTCTTTTTTTGGTTTGAGACAAGACTTCCTATGAAGCCCAGGTTGGTTTCAAGGTTGGAATCTTCCTTCCGCTGCTTCCCAAGTGTTGAGATTGTAGCTTGCACTTATCAAGCTCAACTTGATTAGAGATCACTTGTAAGATAGTTCCTAATCTCTTCAAGAATTCTGAGTTAGTACAAAATGTCTCTTTCTACCTTGATTTAGAAAAACATTCAGCGCTGTATAGCAGCTGTAATCTTATGAGTGTGGTAATCCAGAACTGTATCCCTTGGAGACTCCTTCCTTGGCTGCACTTATACCTTCTGTTCTACTTTCCTAGGTCTATAGCAACAATATATAACTAACTGAGAGTGACTTACAGCAGGAGTATATTTATTCACAGCACTTGAGGAAAGAATTTTGAAATAATAGCTGGCAGGATTGGTTCTTTCTGGAGGCTTGAAGGAGAGCTCATTCTATTCTTGTAGTTTCTGCTGGCTGCCAGTAACGTTTGGGATTGATTACTTGGTTCATGCATGTATCGCTCTAGTCCCTGCTTGTACAGTCTTATCACGTTACTCCTGTATGTCTTTGGTTCCTGTGTTTCACAGAGGTTTCTTAGGAGGATTTAAGATCAATCTTTATCTAGTGTGAATACACTTTAATTTGAGTACATCTGCAATGACCCTATTCTATATGATTGTCTTTTGCAAATACCTTATTCATAGAAACAAGGGATCAGGAATTCAATATATTCTGGTGGGTAACACCTTTCAAACCACACTCTTCCACAGCCAATTGTTAACTGATTATTTCCTATGTGGAATTACACAATTTATTTCAAGTGATTCATTCCCCACATGTACCGAGTTTTAAACAAGCAAGTTCATACAACACATATACAAACTTAACTGATTCCAAACTAAATGTCTGCTATCTAGTTTAGTTTTGAAAATACTAGAGCTGTCTTAGAAATACATTTTCTACTTCAAATAGTAGGAGGAAGGCAGTACCCTCAAAGTTACATTAGACCCTGCAGGGAGATTAAAAAAAAAAAACTGATTAAAAAATTGGCTCCTACTCTTAGTTTACAGCCTTGAGGTTTCACAGAATAGAATGTACCACAATGGAAGGGATCATAAAGATCATCTATTCTAAACACCTCATTTTATAGATGAGGCCTTTGAGGCCCAAAGAGGTTAACTAACTTGCCCACGGCTCACAAAGTTAATTGCAAGGAACATGCAAAGGAAACAAATGAAGGGCACAATTTTAAAGAAATCCAGCTAGTATTTTGCTTTCAAACTGAATATACACTGAATGTTGATGATGTGCTGTGAAGAGATTAGATCAAAGTCTAGCAGTCATGAGCAATTCTGGACTAGGTGCCAAGTCTCTTCATCTTCTCCTTTGCTGTGATCTCTGAAGCTGTACAAGGAAGCAAAATGACTCCCTAATCTTTTTTCCCCACCTGGGGCTTGGGTTTAGTTTCAGTTATCTGGGAAAGCAATACTTTAATAGCAGAAAGGTAATGGGATGCTCTCTGGCTTTGCTCCTCTGCCTGCTGTAATTCTCTGATGCCCACAACCAAAGGGTAGAGAATCCCCAGAGCAGTAGGCAGGCAGAAAGGACTTATGCATTTGCTAGAAAAAGATGAGTATGACCCAAGGTTCACTTGTTTTTCAAAAGAAAAATACGCATAATTCCTGATATTTTCGGGAAACAGGAAAGTGTATATTACTTAGTTCAAGCACAACCAATCCCTGGAAGAACTTATAAGTAAGTCTGCAGGTCAAGCCTCCTCTTTTTCTAATCCTTTATTTAAAAAATTGATTTATATGTGAAATTGAACTTGCAGTAATGGGATTATGGGTAATATGCCACTGTTAAAGAACAATATAGTATCATGGCATTCTAACCAAACTAAAGATGTAATAAAACAAAACAAAAAGTATAGAAGTGCTGGAGTTTAGCAAATAAAAGCACTTTCGGGTTTTTACAGAGAACCTGTGTTCAGTTCCCATCACACATATGACATTTTAAAGCCAATGCCCTCCCGTCTGTGGAGTGGAGGCATGCATGTAGTACACATACATACATTCAGGCAAACACACACGTGCATAACAGTAAATAAGTCTTTTAAACAACAACAAAAGGACACCTGAAAATAATATAAGACAACACAGGAAGGAACTAAGAATTTATTTATCTCTTTTGTTTCCCACAGCACTAAATTATGTATGAATTAATGGAACTGACTTTTCATTTGTCTTGCCTAATATATGGAGAAGCTTACTTCTTGCTCAGAAAATGGAGACGGTTTAAAATTAAAGTAAAAAAGCACTACTTTTCAAGTACACTATTTTGGGATACATTGAAAAATTAACTAAGTTTCTACTAATTTATTCAGTATTTCATTCAAAATATTATTTACATAATTACATTTCTCAGAGCTAACTCTAAGAACTGCAATTCCAAATTATGTGATTTCAAGTATACCTATATGCAAAGATGTGAATTTAGCAAATTTTAGCTTCATCAGTTTGAAAATAGAGCTGTAGAGCAATGAAGCAATGTGTTAGAGATTAACAAACACATTTCCATAATAAGAGACTCAGAGACACAGTAGAATGTCACATTTTTTGACTGTTTGACAAATAATTTGACACTGTAATGACCATGTCAATGATGGGTATAATCTAATTATTGGCTTTCCTACTCATAAGAATTAAGAGTTGAATGTGCTGATTGCATGCACATTATGGTTTTTGAGGGATCTTTATTTACTTTTAACAGTACTGCAAAACTCATTCATGAAATGATCATGCTCACAAGAAAGTTCTAACTTTGGAAAACTCCACAAATGAATGACTTTTTAGAAGAAAGTCTCCGTGGCATCTCTAATTCACTGACTCAGACATACCCAGAGAGTTCACATTTTGTCCTTTTTGATATAGTTGAGGAGAGGAGCTCTTTACTATAATTTTGTTCATTGCAAACTTCACTAAGATCTCTACTTGGGAAAGTAGACATTACATAGTTATTAAATATAAATTCTCAACTAATCCCACACTTTACTTCAGTGTTCATACATGCAGAAATCAATGTAAGGATCCAGTAAAAAGTTGCTGGGGAAATAATTCTGCATATATTTCAATTTAATAATATTATTTAATTATCTAATAACTTCCTGAAAGCTGTAAAGCTGATTTACTTGCATAACTTTCCTCCTAATACAATGGATTATGTAATCTGAAAAGAATATTTTAAAAGTATTATTACTTAAGTAATAAGTAATATTACCTATTCAATGGAAAAAATAATTCTATAACTCGGGCTTTTTTGAAGTTATATCTCATACAAGTTCTATAGAAAAGCACTACTAAGCCCTTAAATACTGGTTGAAATTCAGAATTTCAACCCTCAGACCCAGGAGTCATGCAATTCAATATAGATTAGGCAAGGTGCATACAATGGTGGCAGAAAAGACTTTTAGTGTGTACATTAATCATTGCTATTTGCTAACACAAGCCAAAACTGAACTTTGCTAGTTTGTCATGAAAATGCTGGATGGAGAAATGGCTTCAGTGTGATCTTTGGCTTCTCCACCACTAACACTAAACAACCACTCCTCTTGAAACACCATGAAACACTTAAGCAGAGCTGGTCACTAACCAAATAACATGGCCCAACATGCATACGTATTGTTATTTTAACCAAAACATGAATATGACTTTATCAATATTTACATTAATGTGATGTAACATATGTCTAGACACAACCAGATTAATGAGCGAATATGGACATTTCACTTTGAATGTAAGATCCAGATGATAGATTAGTCTTAAATATTACTATTAATGTGCCGGTTTCCAATAACACACAATAAAACTCCAAAAGAAGCAAACTTTACATATGATGTACATTTAATATATGATTAAATATGATTTAATATTTAAAAATATTTTTCCTGGTGATAATGTATTTGATATTTTTGTCTCTTTTTTATTTTTTCTGTTTTCAATGGCCATACTGTTCCCACCAGGTTTACTGTAGTAGTGCTATTGTATAATTAATTAATTTGGGAAACATCACAGTATTTCCTCAAATGACCTAGAGATCCAACTTGACTACTGAATCTACTTAGCTACCCTGGTAATTAAAATCTGCTCATGCACTTCAAGACAGGATGGAACTTACACAGGACTGACAACAAGCCATTTTCTTGACTAATAACTGATTGATGGTTCATTCTTAACATGCTTGCAGAAAGACATTAATAAGATTACCCATGCCTCTTTTTTTTTAAGAAACCTTGCAATATCTACAGATGATCTCTATTTCAGATGACTCTTAAGTAGCTAAAGACGAATAAAAAAGAACACCTTTCTGGCTCATTAAGGCAATTGCTCAAGCTGTCATTAGCATTACCTCTCCGAAACTGCAGTACATGATGCAGCAGGCCTTGTCTACTGCACAAACTAATGGCACAGAGCTACCTTTTGACAGCAGGACTAAATTTACATACTTTACATATTCAGTGACTAAAGGAAAAATTTACATGAATCAGTATGCTACATTTGGGGGGTTTTCCCCCACTTGAAATGTACCTGTACACCTTGAGGCCTAGTTACTGACAACTACATTCAAAATGAATTAACTGTGTCAAGGCAAAAGAGGGGCTTTACCTCTTATTTTGTCCTACCCACTTTTGAGAGAGCAATTGTAAATTATGCTTCAGAAGATAAATAGCAAGTCATGCCTGAGAAGATGAGACGCTCTGGTTTTCATCCTCAGAACTGCGAGGCTGACTACCTGTCAGATAAGGCTGAAGCAAGGATTATGTCTTGAAAAGCTGACAAACCACAGATTTTTATCACTAAATCAAACCTGCTGGGTTTAAACTCTGTGAACTTTAATTATCCCATATTTAATTAAAAGAACTAGATTAAACTAAAAATGGAGGGCAGGGGGAGGTCCAGGGAAGAGATTCAAGGAGCTGTTAGGGCTGAGGTAATTTCATTTTCGCAAATCAAATTTCTTAGTTCTAATAAAGCAAAATAAAGTTTACATATAGAGGCGATTCAGGCAATCATTGGACCATATAATACGAGAGGTTATCGGGCTCATCCTTGAATGACAATTGTCTACTTGTTCTTTTGAGTCTCTGCAGGAAGAGGTTTCTGCATATGTTGGAAGGTTTCACACTGCTAGGGGCTGTTCACCAGAAAATGAGAACTTTCATACTCCATCAACTAAGAGATGAGTGTATTCTGTGTTCTAAATTTTGCATTATTATTAATTTTCTTTTTAAGTAAAAAATATAATTACCTGCAATTTTAGAGTGTATTGCTTCTTAGAAGAATAATTATACTACTTAAGCAGTAAGAACTCATTGATCATCTCTTCCAGCAGTTGACAAACTTTTTTATTTTGCAGTAAATGTTTTGGGTTTTAAAGGATATAGGGTCTCTGTCATAACTGCTCAAGTCTGCCATAAATAATATGTAATGGATGAATGTGGCTATGTTCCCAAACTTTTACTTACCCTTATTAGGGTTGTTTTCTAGTCATTTCAAGTTTGGCCAGGATTTGTACTTCTATAGGTCAGTGTGTCATCTCCTAATGTATTCTACATATAAATCATTATGAAGGGAATAGAAAGTGGTATAAAACAGATACACTTCAGAATGATTGGAAATCAAGCTCCCCTTATTAAAAAACTGCCAAATGATCTGAAACAGCATGTAACAAAGGGCTATAATGTGTGGGATAGCCCATGGGATTAAAAGAGGACATGGTTATAGCGGCTATTATAGAGGAACTGGAACAGGATTCATGTTTAACTAATTATGCCAGCAGGAACCGACCACACTTGTGTAAATGGAGAAGAGACAGAAAGAGCACTCCAAGTGGGGGAAATATGATGACCCACTTATGGGGAAGTAGAAGAGCCTGTCTAAGCAGAATCAATTAGAGAAATTAATTCATTCACTCAGCAGATAAGTATTGATCACTTCTCTGTGCATTAGGTGTTATGCTAAACATAAAAGGGTCTGTGATGTGTTATGTGCAATTCTTGTATTGTCATCACTTGGTCTTGTTAGAAGGACAAATGAGTAAACAATTACAATTCAGGACAAAATAGGATCAGGTATTTGATGACTGAAAGCTAAAGCCTTAGGAAAACATCTGGGATAATTTTTTAAAATTATGGCAGTTCTCAATACCCCATTCATTTACATTTAAGGTAGCGATCTGTGATTTAAAACTTAAAAGGAATGCAACTGCTATAGAACAATCTTTCTTTTTTGTAGTCTCTCCCAGGACTTACACAATGGCCTTTGCTACAGAAGTGCCAAAACCATATGAATTTCTAATAAGGAATTTTCAGAAACCATTTCAAGACTACAGTTATAATCCTAAATTAGACAGGGATTATTGTCTTATTGGTTTGTGTCACTGAAATTGAGCATTGTGTCATTGGACCTAACAATTGCCACACACCTGTCTGAAAGACTTTTCAGCAATGAGGTAAATGACTAGGAAAAAGCCTAGAATGTTTTTTTTTCATCAAAGATCTTTAAAAAAGGATTTATAACTACCTGCATGAGATGCCTCAGGATCAATAATTCTTGGAGCACAAATCTTCAACTCTTTGATTTGAAAAGTCTTAAAAGAATTTCAGTGAATATTTCTACCTGTTAATCAGTAACTTTAAAAAATATACTGGTATTACTAGTCTTATTTGTGGCAAGAACTAAAAATCTAGCTAGAAGTGTTCCTGACCATATGACCAGAGAAACTAGTGATTCTCCAAGTGAAAGGCAACAATGTAAGGAAATCGCATGTTGTTTAAAATCAGATAAATTGGTATTCAGATTCCAATTCAATTATTCACTAAGTGTGACCTTGGAAAAGCTACTTAACTTCTTTAAGTCTCCCTTCCTTCACCTCTAAACTAGAGAAGATAAAAACCGATGCTCTGGCATATTGGGTAGATGCAATGAGATTCTTTACCTACGAGCCATGTCTGCCTAAGAAACTTGTAGTGATGAGCTGCGGGCTGGCCTGCTTTTCATCCTGCCCGGCTCCCACATGGCTAGCTTTACACCTGAAATAACAACACACAAACTGTATTCTTTTAAACACTGCCTGGCCATTAGTTCCAGCCTCTTACTCACATCTTGACTAACCCATATCTAATAATCTGTGTAGCACCACGAAGTGTCTTACCAGTAAAGATTCAGCATGTCTGACCTGGCGGCTGGCTCCATTGCATCTGTCTCCCTGAGGAGAGGCACAGCGGTCTGCCCCAGAGAGGAGAGGCGGGGCAACTGTCTGAGCCATCTACCTCACTTCCTTTTTCCTGTTCTGTCTACTCCACCTATCTAAATTTTGCCCTATCAAAAAGCCAAGGTAGTTTGTTTATTAGCCAGTGAGAATCCTCCATCATTTCCCCTTTTTCTGCTTAAACAAAAAAGAAAGGCTTTAACATTAACATAGTAAAATTACATATAACAAAAACAGTTATCAAGCAAGAATTATAGTTACAATATTTATATCTACTTTATCTTTTATCATAACTAAGGAAAACTATAACTATCTATCCATTCTTCAACTCCAAAGACTCCAGAAGGATATAATATTACCTAGGTGAACAAGAAGTAAGCTACTTCCAAAACTCTAGAAATCACAGAGACATCTCGCTGCCTGGACAGTCACCCAAAGTTCCTCTGTACTGTTGGGGCATCCATCTTCGGCCTTCAGGCCCATAGTTTCCAGCAGACATTTCCATGATGCAGGAAATTTCAAAGGCAGTTCAGTCAGTATCTGCTGTGTTCTGCAGAATGTCTTGCAGACTCTTTCATGAATCAGGAATCCCAAAGAATCATCTCACCTTTAGGCAAGTTCAGCAGTCCTCTCTCTATGGGTTCTTTGTGTCCAGTTTATGCAACAGTCCAGGTAAAAGCAGTTTCTTGCCCAAATGGCTATCCAACTCCGTAAGGAGCCTCTTCGATGCCCATCTTCCTTTTGAAGTAGATTGGTGCTGCCAGGAGCAGACATGTCTCATTGTCATGAAAAGCCCTAAGTTATTAAAACATTTAAATGCCATATTCTGTAGTCTTTGAAAGATATTAGGAATGCCTATCTAACTGAAATATATCTCTATATATCTAGAAAATCTAACTAACATGACTACAAGCTTGACTATTATTGATGATTATTCATTAACAACCTATATTTCCTAATTATACATTACATTCTTAAAAGAACTACAGAATCACAATACCTTAATCAAGATCAGAAATACATATAACAAAATTGACCTTAAATTAATATCAGTAACCAAGATTCACAACAATCCAACTTATTTATATCTATATCAGAAACTGTAGACGCTGTAGAGCCCAACTTCTTTTCTTTAGTGGAAGCTCTACCTCAATTGTTTTTAGGGCACTGAGCATGAGCAACAGAAACAAAGATGTCATTTGCTGTGTAAAAGACACAGGTAAACTCAGATAGCATAAAAGAGGGAACAGGCCTACATATGGCTAACTTTTCTGCCAGGGTTATTGTAGGTAGAATATGAGCAGTGCTAGTTAACAGCCAAGTCAACTAGAATCTAAACATGTAACCACATTTTCACACTCATTGTAAAGTTTTCTGTCAGAGACCACAGAACCACAGAATCTAAATGCGTAACTGCATTTTCACACTCATTTTAAAATTATCTTTGTCATTAGCTTGACCTTTTTGCTTTTGGCTTTTTTTTTTGAGACAAGAGTTCCTCTGTATAACCTTGACTGTCCTGGAACTCACTCTGTAGACCAGGCTAGCCTTGAAATCAAAGATACTCCTGCCTATGACTCTCAAGTGCTGGAGTTAAACACATGTGCTACCACTTCCTGGTCCTATATCCTTCTTTAGAAGGCAGAGTGAGTCCTTAGTGATGGGAAATGGTGAGAAATATCAGAGGAAATCAAAATTTTCCCAGAAATGCCTCTATTTTCTACAATAGTTAAGAAATAGCCTATGCATTTTTGTGCCCTTGGGATGTTGGAATACCAACACTGCCTCTGTTTAAGAATACATCACTCATGCTTCTGTACTCAGCATGAGAATGAGACTTCTTTAGTAAAGATTATATTTGGAAGGCTCTCTGAACTAGAACAAGTATATCCCTTCTGTTAATAACAGCTATTATGGCCTGGGAATATGTTCTGCTGTTTTGTCCCCTTCTTAACCTGAATATGTCATATATATTGGAGATGAGCACATTGCATGGATTTTTAAAAAAATATATTCTTAAATCTTCATTTTGTAGCATTATCTCCAAATAGTCTTTGTTTGCCATTAATTGTACATTCACTAGTGCTACTGCCCAGTGAATGAATTCTGAATGGATTAATTATGAAATCAAGGATTTATTTCTCTACATAAAATCAGTAAGATTCCCAAAATATCATTGTTGAGTAACAATAGGCATGATCCTCATACACGCTAAGAGAGGAAATATTTAAGTACTGTACCAATTATTTGCAACCACTTTAGTAAAACACCTAGGGTATTTCTGGTTCTTTCATATTCCTGAGGTTCTTCAAAGTTTGAACTCATTTGAATATAGCGAAAGTATATATTATTCATTAATACATACATCTGTAATATATGTGACAAAACATGCCAATCTCATGGCTTTTGTCTTTATATAAAGTAACTTCAAAAATAAAACATTTTAAAAAAACATATTCAGAAGCTAGAGGTTGTCTTGAAAATATCTTTTATATGCTGATTAGTGTATGCCACAGAATAGACATAGAGGGTCAAATGAATGGATGCTAGAAATATAAATTTGTAGAATACATTTCTTTCTAAATTCTATACATTCTTCCAAAGTATATGCTTAATTAGTTCCCATGAAGTCAGTATTAAGGGGCATATAGCATATATTTCACAGAAAGAAAAGAACTCAGTAATGTTACTATGCCACCAAAACTCTTGCTATTCAATTATCATAATAATTATCATGTTGTATAATATAACTGCTCAATCCAGTTTAAAACAGCAATCATTAACTTCTGTTGGTGATCATGGGTTAGTATTTATTTTACAGGAATAATGTATTATGGTAGAAAAGAAGAAAAAAATAGAAAACTTATTTGAGACATCCCACCCCATGGAATATCTCATGCTGACATTCTCTGAATAGAGAAGGCTGAGTTGGGGGAATCAAAGCTAACCAGAAGTATATTGCAAGTTATAAGTCAGCTTCAGTGACAAAGTGATAACAGGTCTCTATAAACAAAGAAAAAAAGAATCAAGATTAAATCACAAATAGTGTGTTATAGTTTATGGTTGAGTTGATAAACATAAAATTTAAGGAAAACAAAGCACAGATAATACATATTTTCATCACACTGTTTATCATGCAGTTGGGTTGAATACATTACATAGTAAAGGAATGAACTGGTTATTGCCAGTGCTCCAATTCCAGATGCATTCCTGTTTATTTCTTTGGAAAGTAATAAGTTAATGAATAGGTGCTACTTTCTAGGATACGGATGTCCTTCACTATTAGAATCTATTGAATTCTGCAATGACTACATATTCATGAATGTGCACTCTTCTCAAAACAGGGGTTTAGACAGTCTACTCCATTAAACATAAGTTTATTTTTCTCCCAGGTGTCAGCCAGGAATCAACATTCTGGTCAGTGGCCTTTTCATGCTGTTTGTCCTATTAGAAGGCACCTGGAAATAAAACCAACTGATGTTTAATGGAATATATTTTTAAAATCTCAACTCGGAAAGGGCATTGTTTCATGAAGAACTAATTAATTCAAATTGTTAGAAATGAATATAAATTCCTTAATAAAACTGTAAAGCTGGAAGCAATGAAATCAAGAGTTAAACAAAAGTATATAATTTATTTTTATTATATACTGGTATTCTATTGATCTCACTAATAATTGGCACCTGTATACTATCATCAACCTGATATTTTCCTGGTTGAACTATTTACTTTCATTGCCCTCTTAGAGTTTCATGCATATGTGATGAGGACAAGTGCACTGTCAATTTGTTTCAGTTGCAATGGTTATGAAAAACGATTATATGTGTCCTGGTTGAGTGATCTGTCATATGGATATACTCTTAGTACACGAGGACTCATATAAGTAGCTAATGAGAACTGACAAATATTTTAGTGTTAAATAAAACCTTAAAAGGTATGTACCTCTGAATCTTGGTTCCCTTTACAAATAAATAATTATTATTATTTAAAAAAACTATTTATGGGGTTGGAGAGAAGACTCGGTGATTAGAAGTATTATTTGCTCTTCCAGAAGACCTGGATTTGGTTCCTAGCACCTACATGGTGGCTCCCAACCATCTGTGACTCCAGTCCTATGGAATCCTATGTCCTCTTCTGGCCTCCACAGGTACAGCATGAACATAGCACACAAACACTGCAGACAAAATACCCATATGCGTAAAATAAAAAAAAATCTTAAAAAAAAAACCTAATTCAGGACACTCCATGTTAAATAAAAAACAATGGCAAAATTAAACTGAAACAACACTCTTGTTAAATATAAAATACACATGATAATACAAAAGAAATATAAAGAATAATTTTTCACGTTTTCTTAGGTCAAGAAGGAGGAGAATTGGGATAGTGATGACTATATACATGATTTATTTTTGTATTCAGCTGAAAGAAACCAATATTTGAACAACTTTAGTTTCTGTCGCTATGGGAAGTTACCAGAGTTAATGCATATGACACAAGCCGCTACTTCCTTATAGATTTGGATACATGTGTACATTGAAAAAACTCTATCCTGTTCATCATAGATGATCTTGATGATTATTATGAGTAGTGGTTATGTTTATAAGTGACAATAGCCAAAGGCCTATATTTAGAATATTATAATAGTCTAAGTTATATTCTCTGGCAAAAACTCTCTGGTATGGACTGTATGGTGGCAGTAAAGACACAATGTACATGAATCCTAAGTGAAAAAAATTTCCCTTCATTTTTCTAAAATGTATTTTCATGACAGCTTGGTATGATCGACAGTTCTTACACATTGATCTAATGAACCTTCAGCCTGGAAGCCTTCACACATTTCCTGATAAACAGTGAACTAAGTTTTACTATAGGCATCATTCCTAAGCCCCAGTGATCTGACTAAAGTGACATGGCCTCCAAATACCACTGTGAACATTTATTGCAAGACAGTTGCAGTAAGAATGTTATCAACTAATTTTCTCCCAGCTTTTATAATCTTTCTACAAACCAACATATATCACTGTGTTTTGGGCTTAGATTAAATATTTAATTGCTTATTGTTTATGGAAAATGTGCTAGAATTTTGCTTCTGCTAATATTTTGCAAAGGGGTAAACTATAGTATATAAAAATGCCATATAGACACAAGTGTTTATAGCAATTATTTGCTTATTGTCTTGTAAACTATTAAATACATTCTAAAAATTATATATAATATACATACATACATACATACATACATACATACTGTGAGACTAGGAGAAGGCTCAGTGGTTAAAGCACTCAACACCAAGTCTGAAAACATGAGTTCAATTCCCAGGACCCACAGGGTAGAATGAGAACACGGACTCCCGCAAGTTGTCTTCTGATATCCATGTTGTTCCTTGGCATGACTGCATGCACATGTGTACACACACATGTAATGAATAAGTCAATACAATAATTTTAATTAAAATATATTGTTTATCCAGTGATTTTAGGTGTTACTTCTTTCTTGAACATTAGAGCCATCTTACATGAACTATAAAGAAGACAGGATACAACACCAGTATAGGAATGACTTAGAATTGCACTTAACACCAAAAATATGCCCATTATAAAGCAATCTGCCAGAAAGAGGGTAACAACAAACGAGAATTAGTATAGAATTGGCAAGTGACTTCTTTTGGAATTCAATGAATATTATGGAACTTTAGTACACCAGATGCTGTGATTAACATGGTAATCTTGTCAAAATGTTTTTATGATAGAATTTTGACATCTCATATTCTCAGATTAATTAAAACATTCATTCATTGCTCTAAGTCAGAGATGAAGCAAAATGTAGTAATGATATATAGGGTATCTGAAAGGAATGCTGTGAGAACTAAAATAGTTACTGTATAGCACAAACATTAATAGCTATTGAATTGCTGGAGGAATTTGTTCTAAGAACATGGGATCTAGGGAAAATCAAAAGGAGAAGCAACAAAAACAATGAGGATCAGAGCCAAATTGAATTTCTGTCACAAAAACTTGGAATTAAAACCTAAGAGTTCATACAAGTTTGCACTCCCAACAGTAGTGGAGGGGTGTTCCCCTTACTCCACCTTCTCCAGCATAAGCTGTCACCAGTGTTTTAGAGCTTAGGCATTGTGACAGGCATAAGATGGTATCTTGGAGTGGTTTTGAGTTGCATTTCCCTGCTGACTAAGAATGTTGAGTGATTCCTTAAATGTCTTTCGGCCATTTGAGATTCTTCTCTTATGAATTCTCTCTTTAAATCTGCACCCCATTTTAAAATTGGATTATTTGGAATTCTCATTTCTAGTTTCTTGAGTTCATTATATATTTTGGAGATAAGCCTTCTGTCAGATGTGGGGTTGGTGAAGATCTTTTTCCATTTTGGGGGCTGCCATTTTGTCTCATTTACCATGTCCTTTGCCTTACAGAAACGTCTCAGTTTCAAGAGGTCCCCTTTATTAATTGCTACCCTCAGTGTCTGTGCTACTGGTGTTATATTTAGAAAGTGATCTCGTATGCCATTGTGTTCAAGGCAACTTCCTTCTTTCTCTTCTATGAGGTTCAGGTAACTGAATTTATGTTGGGAGCAGTGAGACCCCAGATCCTGAATTTCTTGTAATCTCCTGATCTGATTGCCTACAGCTGCTCTGAGCACGAGACCTTCAGGAGTTCCTGATGGCAGGAGAGTGGTTTCTGGTGGGTTTGGCTGGGGTGTGGCTATCTCTATATAATCTGCCCCTGAACACAATAAAGGTGGCTTTCTGAACCAGCGTTGGGAGTTCTGTGTGTCGGTCTGTCTCTGCGTCTGAGTTCTCAACCTCCAGCCCCTTTCCCAGAAGCTTGCGAACTGAGGTCTAGCACACAGAGTGCAGACTGGGCCGCGGTGCACGGCAAATTTATATTGAGGTCTTTGATCCACTTGGACTTGAGTTTTGTGCATGGGGATAGATAAGGATCTGTTTGCAATCTTCTACATGTCAACGACCAGTTATGCCAGCACCATTTGTTGAAGAGACCTTTTTTTTCCATTGTATATTTTTGGTTTCTTTGTCAAAAATCAGGTGTTCGTAGGTACATGGATTAATGTCTGGGACTTCATTTCAATTCCATTGATTCACATGTCTGTTTTTATGCCGATACCAAGCTGATTTTAAAACTATAGCTCTATAGTAGAGCTTGAAGTCAGAGATGGTGATGCCTTCGGCAGTTTTTTTTTTTTTTTATTGTACATGATTGTTTTGGCTATCCTTGTTTTTTTGTTTGTTTTTCCATATAAAGTTGAGTATTGTTCTTTTGAGGTCTGAGAAGAATCATGTTGGGATTTTGAAAAGTATTGCACTGGATCTGTAGACTGCTTTTGGTAAGATTGGCATGTTTACTACATTGATCATACCTATCCAAGAACAAAGAAGATTTTTTTCATTTTTTGATATCTTCTTCAATTTCTTTCTTCATTGACTTAAAGGTCTTATTATACAGGTCTTTCACTTGTTTGATTAGAGTTATCCTAAGATATTTTGTTATTTGTGGCTTTTATAAAGGATTTCTCTGATTTCTTTTTTTAGCCCACTTATCATTTGCATGGTGGTTTCTTAGAAAACTGGGAATCAATCTACCTCAAGACCAGCAATGGGCATATACCCAAAAGATGCTCAATCATATCACAAGGACACTTGCTCAACTATGTCCATAGCAGCATTATTCATAATAGCCAGAATCTGGAAACAAGCTAGATGCTCCTCAACCAAAAAATGGATGAAGAACGTGGTACATTTATACAATGGAGTATTACTCAGCAGTAAAAAAACAATGACATAATGAAATTTGCAGGCAAATGAATGGAACTAAAAAATCTTCCTGAGTGAGGTAACCCAGATCCAGAAAGACAAACACAATATGTACTCATAAGTGAATATTAGATGTAAAACAAAGAATAGGTAGACTACAATCCACAGCCCCAGAGAAGCTAGGTAACAAGGAGGACCCTAATAAAGACACACATTGATCATCCTAGGAAGGGAAAATAGATAAGATCTCCTGGGTAAACTGGGGGTGGAGGAAAAAGGAAAGGGGATGGGGGATGTGAATATGGGGGAACAGTGTGGTTGAACTGGGAGAGGAACAGAGAGTGAGAGCAAGAGACATCTTGACAGAGGGGGCCATTATGGAGTTAGGGAGAAACCTGGTGCTAGGGAGATTCCCAGGAATGCACAAGGATGACCCCTAGCAATAGTGGACAGGGTTGCTGAACTGGCCTTCTCCTGTAATCAGATTGGTGACTACCCTAATTGTCATCACAGAACCTTCATCCAGTAACTGATGGAAGCAGATGCAGAGATCCACAGCCAAGCACTGGGCCAAGCTCCTGGAGTTCAGTTGAAGAGAGGGAGAAGGGATTATATGAAAAAGGGAGGTCAAGAGTGTGATGGGGAAACCCAGAGGGACAGATAACCTGAATTAGTGGGAGCTCAGGGACTCTGGACTGACATCTGGGAACCTGCATGAGACTGAACTAGGGCCTCTGAATGTGGGTACAGTTATATGGCTGGTCTGTTTTTAGGACCCTTGGCAATGTGACCAGTATTTATACTTTGTGCATAAACTGGCTTCGGAGCCCAGTCCCTATGGTGGGATACCTTGCTCAGTCTTGATGCAGGGGGGAGGAACTTAGTCCTGCCTGAACTTGATATGCCAGGCTTAGTGCTTAGTTGATTCCCCTCTCTGAAAAGTGGAATTGGGTGGATGGGGTGGATGGGGTGAAGGTTAGATGGGTGAAGTGGGAGGAGGGGAAGAAGTGGGAACTGTGATTGGTATATAAAATGAATAAAAATTTTAAAATAAAAAATATGAAATCCTGCCCCCAAAAGGCCCAAGAGTACATTAGAAGATAGAAGTGGCAGCTGGGCGTCGTGGCACACATCTTTAGTCCCAGTATTTAGGATGCAGAGGCAGGTGGATCTCTGTAAGTTCGAGGCCAGCCTGTTCTACAAAGTTCTAAGACAGCCGGTAAGAAACCCTGTTTCGAAAAACCACACACACAAAAAGGAGAAAAGTGGTGGTAATGAAACCAAAGTAAGTAAAATCTTTACCAAAACAGTAGCTGTGGAGGAAAGCAGCACTACCTTGAATGGAGAGCAAGGATTGTATTTCCAGAAATCTAGATCCAGATGTGATATATTTCCTGCCTTAAATTCCCTCAAGCCTCTCTGTAGGTCTTCAATAAACACTCGGTTTAAATAGCTTTCTGTCCCTTGCAATCAGAAGAGGCTTAATTAATTAAAATGTTTATTAATATTTCTTTAACTACTCATATAAAAATTAAAAGTAATTACGGATACAGAGCCTAGAAGATAAGGGATGCCCTAGACACTTCCTTTCTCAAATGTACTTCTCAAACAAATACCTTTCCAGTGCTGTCAATGCAATACCCTCCTATCTTTCTGGGTCAAAGTGCTTTATCACCATCTTATCACAGGAAACTTAATGGCATAGGTCTAAAGAATGAGTAATTAATCATTCTATATCCATTTAGCATCTTTGGATTCATTTTGTTTAACATGGTAAATAATAGTTTAAGCTTATATTCTTCCAATTAAAATGTGAAAATGTTCTTTACTGAGGTCCTTTACCCTTCCAATGCTGATGAAACTCTAGAGCACATTGTATAATTACCACCTTGAAAATACTTCTGAAAGCAGTGAAACAGTAGCCTGAGCACAAACCAGAAGAAAAATAAGACTGCTGCTAATTGTAAACAGCTTCAGATGATTTATAGGAAAAGAATTCTACAAAGCTTCCTTAATGGTAGGATCTAAACAGTTTTTACTGCTATTTAGTTAAATGATAATTACAAAACTCATTGAACTGAATGAGAATTAGGATTGTCAGACAAATGCTTGTAAGGGGTTAATTAATTCATACAAACTACACGGCTCAGCTGAAAATGGGTTCATTATTCTAAGCCACTAACATATTCTGCTCCTTAGTACTGCCCTCCCTTCGCCATTTCATTCACCCTACTGCAACCCCTCCCTAGGAGTAAATGTCAGAAGACAGAATATTTAAAAGGAAATGTGAGCTAAAAGCATTTTGCAAGGGTACATCAGGGGTACAAAGATGTCTTCTGGAACACTGAAATGGAAAGATCATTTATTAGTACACCATGGTTCAGAACATCCCAAAGGGTTCAATATTTTCATTATGCACACAAATAGACCCCCTCCTCCTTTTCAAATGCCTCATTACAGCTAAGCCTGAAGCTTTTCTCTTAAAAAGCTTTCCTCTGAAATTATTAATAATATAAAGTTCCCTACAGGCTAAGGGTATTATTACAGCCAAAATACATCAATATGTATATATACATATATACTTATATACTCTCTTTCATACTATTTTAAATAACAAAGTATTTAGTGAGAACAGTAAAGAATTTATAAGCTATACACAGAGAAGCCTAGAGGAAGATGGCAATATCCCAGACTCAGGAAACAGCTCTTGAAGCTTATTAGGTTGGTGTAGGAGACTGTAATAGGATTATGAGTTTTGGTTTAGCCTGTCCATCATTTCAAAATCCCCATAACTAAAAGGAATATCTTCATAGGGGTCTGAGTTTAATATTGAAGCTGCTTTATTTAATTTTTCCTATTTTATAATACTGAGTGCTAATTAGTTCCATCCACTTTCTTTAGGCTTGTCAATAAGGCAACTTGGAAGCCAAGAACCTACTGAATTATGGATTAACCAGTTCTGTAACCGCATATTCAAGCTATCTAGTTAGCTGTTCCGAAGTGGAATGGTATTATAGGCACAGGAAAGCATAAAATATTCTTTTGTTATCTTCTACGTAAAAGTAGTACAATTACTCCCTGCAAGTAAACTGTTTATTTGCGGTATGTTAATGACCACTTTAGATACATAAAAGCTAAGATAATATTTACTTTTAAGTGTCTGAAGAACCAATTAGATTCAGAATATCCTCAATATCTGCTGCTAAAAATGACAAAATAGTCTTGTTTCTTGCTTTCTTCTTTTATAAATGTAAAGGCAGGAAAGATTGAGATGTTGACACCGAATGGCTTGCCCTTAAAGTCTACCTTTACTTTTAATGAACTTTCACTCACGTCTCTCTGAGCCTTCCTGCCACTTTCCAACCTTAGTGTTCCAATGGACTCCTTCCTCATTCAGATGTAATCTGAAACCAGTACTTCAGTCTCACAAATTCTGGAATCTGGAGTGTTAAAGATAGATTGAAATTGACCTCTCATTATGGAATGAGTTTACTGACATCCACAGGTTAAACAACTGGTGTGCAGGCAGACAAGTGAGATTAGTTAGATGAACTCAAGTTTTTGACTTCTTTGTCTAAAACTCCTTCACTTCTGTTTGTTATAACCAGTCCTTTCCACCATGGCAAGACTTGCAGCCCCAATTAGGCTACTGAGATACGCCTTCATAGTCCTAGTATACCCTCCCAAAGACATTGGTCTTCTTAGCTATGAGGAATTATGCTGTCATTAAGACCTCACAAAATTTGATTTGTGAAACTATTGTGTAAATCTTGCTTGCCGCCAAACTATGCTCATACTTCCTCTGTATCCACAGGCTACTTTTCTTCCTTATTCCTTTTCACCCTTTCTCATTTTTGTTAGTTCATTGATAATTTCATATGATTGTTTTGATCATATTTCCCCCTAATCTTGCCATATACATCTTTTCCATACCTGCCCAAATTGTGTGTTTAGCTCAGCACATAAAGTTTGTGCTGCCCATATAATCTTGGACGTGTGGTTTTCCACTGGAGCTTGGTTAACCTACCAGGGGACACACCTTTAAAAAAAAGTAACTCTGTCTCCCATCTGCTAACAATTAAGGCCAATCTGGATTTCGACTGTTTTATGAATGAATCTGTACTACAAGTTTCACTATTTGCCTTCACTTACATAACAATACTGCACATTCCTCTGTTAAAGACATCTCTCCAATACCTCTCCCAAAGCTCAACACTTCTCTAACTATCCCTTCCTTTATTAGTATCTCCAATCTGTTCCTCTTTACTCTTACCTTTAAAACAGTTGTTCAGGGGCTAGAGAGATGGCTCAAAGGTTAAGAATGCTTGCTTGTCTTACAGAGGTTCTGAGTTGGGTTCCCTCATAACTGCCTATAATTGATGGTCCAGGAGGACCCAACACTATCCTCTAGCCCACTGTGGCACTAGGTTCACACACACACACACACCTGCACACAAGAACACACATATACACACAAAACACAAAAAGAAATTAAATTAAAAAACATTATAACTGTGTGTATGTGGGATGTGTTGTGAATGTAGGAATATATTGTAGAATATTATTTTAAGATGTGTTACATTTGTTTATGCTGGGGAACATTTATTTTAATTATGTAATGATCTGTTGTGTTCTTTTTTTTTTAATGGTTTTTTCGAGACAGGGTTTCCCTGTAGTTTCTAGAGCTTGTCCTGGAACTCGCTCTTGTAGACCAGGCTGGCCTCGAACTCAGAGATCCGCCTGCCTCTGCCTCCCAAGTGCTGGGATTAAAGGCGTGCACCACCACCGCCCAGCCTGTTGTATTCTTTTATGCTGCATTTGTTGAACTCTGTGAAGCTGTGTTACTTTGCATGTCTAAAACACGTCATGGTCTAATAAAGAAAGGAACGGCCAATAGCAGGAGAAAGGATAGCTGTGGGTAGCAGGCAGAGAGAATAAGTAGGAGGAGAAATCTGAGAGGAGAAGGAATAAGAAAAGGAGAAGAGGAGGATTCTAGGGGCCAGCCACCCAGCCACCCAATCACCCACAGAGTAAGAGTTAAAGGAAGATATACAGAAGAAAGAAAAGGAAAAAGCCCAGAGGCAAAAGGTAGTTGGGATAAGATCAGAAAAAAAGCTGGCTAGAAAAAAAGCTAAGGCCAGGCATTCATAATAGAAATAATAGGACTTCGTATGTGATTTATTTGGAAGCTGGGTGGTGATAGAGGGTTAACAGAGTTTTGTTATGTTAGAAATTCTTATCTTTTATATATACCTAAAGAATCATTCACAAATAAAACCTATAATGTTAGATATTCCCTTCAAAGTATTCAAGGGTAGGTATATAAATTGTCTACAGATTGACCATTGTCAAAGCTGGATGCTTAGTTCATAAGGGTTCCTCACATTATTGTAATTTGTACATACTTAAAAATTTCAATACAGAGTAATGGAGAGAAGAAAAAGTACATAGAAAAGGATAGAAAAAAGGTCATTGACTGGAACCTCACATTAGATGAAGCAATTTTAATCAAGTCACCAAGCTACAAAGGGCACAGTTCCAATAATCACCTGAGCTTCATAATCAAGAGCTAGCACATGAATTCTCATGCAATGTGCACTTGATCCTTTAACATACACACAAGGCTAGTTTTTTTACTCATTTGGTTTATCCATGTCTTTTTGCCTCAGCAACATATAGCTTGAAGATATTTTTCTTATATTTTTATTTCTTTTTACTAATGTTTGACCTTTAAGTAGAAAGAAAAAACAATCAAATTTAAAATGAAATAGTAAAGGGAAAATTAATATGATTCTAAAGGAGGTAGAAAAAATGAGGTAGGGAAGGCAAAATTTGTTTCAGGAGGAGACCCCGAAAAAAAGTGAGGCAAACTGAAATTTCCAATGAAGAAGAGGGTAAAGAAAATATTACTGTTTTTTTTTTTTTTTTGCTTTTTCAAGACAGCTTTTCACTAGGTAGCTTTTGCTGTCCTGGAACTCACTATGTAGACCAGGCTGACCTTGAAGTCTCAGAGATCTATCTACCTGCCTCTGTCTTCTAATTGCTGGGATTAAAGGCATAAGCCATGAAGCTGAACTGGGAAATCTTAAACAACTACCAAGGCATTTGAATAAGTAAATGAGAAATGAGAAGGCTAATCAGTGATTAAGGTACAATTAATGCCATAGACAAGTGTTAGAAAATAAAGCTAATATTTGAGATTCTTGCACAAAGTCAATTTATTAATTTTTCCTGTTTCTTTGCTTTTGTGGTTACTACTGTTATGTTTAAGAGAAAAGGAATGAATATCAACTGTGCATTCTCTGCAGCATTACTAATGGGGAGACAAAACTATCAACACTATATTCTTGATATTATATATTTTTCCTCAATAAATATGCTAAATACCTTGAATAATTTATTATTTACTTTTTAATACTTTGCAACAGTTTCTAAACAGGCAAATTCTTATTTTACAGTGTTGAAATTGGAGAAAAGCAAGAACCAACAAATGAAGGCAACATCAAACAGTTAAAACCTCACATTTGAGGAGAAAAAGAATACATTTCAGTCAGCAGATACCTGGGCTATTTACAAAAGGATAAAGATAAACAGTTGAATATATGCTTCTGTGACCACCAGAGAATAAAGCTGGAAAGGGGTTTATATGAGAGAATAATGCCTTGGCAAATAACTATGGACAGTTAGGAAAGGAAACTTAGATATAATAATATTATATAATTTAATAGGACAAATAGCTAGAGAATAATTTCATTTTAAAATAGAAAAATCTAAAATAAGATCATTGCTACCTAGAAACCTCGCGTAATGAATTTATCTGCATAACTTTGGGGTTACCCACTTCAGATAGGAAGTATTTTTTTTTCTCTGACATTTTGTAAAGCTATTATTCAAAGCTCTGTTTCATACTTTGTAGGGAATCTACTCTAAGTACACTTTTGCTGAGTCATGTAATCATATAAGATACAGCAGTCTCAGTTCATGATCAATGGAAGAGACTGAGGAAAACCTGCTATATGCTTAGTTTTCTTCATGTTAAAAAACAGTCTTAATTATTATATTAACTTTTTTGGGGTTTTTTGTTCATTTTTTTCTCATTTTTTTTATTAAAGATTTCCATCTCCTCCCCTCCTCCTCCCCCTTCCCTCCCCTCCCTTCCACCCATACCCCCACTCCACCCCTCTCCAAGACAAAGAGCCATCAGGGTTCCCTTCACTATGTTAAGTCCAAGGTCCTCCCAGCTCCCCCTAAGTCCAGGAAGGTGAGCAACCAAACTGACAAGGCTCACAGCAGCACATGGTTACTGAAGAACATTAAAAAAAAAAATAAGGTTTGCAGGAAGTAAACATTTTCTACAATACCATGGCATAGCCAGAAAGACTATTAATACCACGCTAGCTTTTTTTAAATCACTGTTAGAAAATGCGTAGAGGGGCTGGAGAGATGGCTCAGTGGTTAAGAGCATTGCCTGCTTTTCCAAAGGTCCTGAGTTCAGTTCCCTGCAACCACATGTTGGCTCACAACCATCTGTAATGAGGTATGGTGCCCTCTTCTGGCCTGCAGGCACACATGCAGACAGAATATTGTATACATAATAAATAAAAAAATTTTTTTTTAAAAGAAAATGCTTAGAAAATCAGTCTGAATGATAGAATGGTTTCTTCTATATTCAGGTGCTCCATTGCTGTGGGTCCATGCTGGGTCTATATTTCAGATAGTGGAGACGAATTATACACAGGTTTAGGCAGTTCTTAAATTCAGGTACTTGAGCATGCTTGGTAAGATTTTACTACTGAGATACATCTTCAGCCCTTGTTTTTATTTTGATTTAATTTTTAAATTAGCAAATAAATGAACAGGTTTCCTTGTGGCATTTTCATTCACACTTAAATCCTGTTGATCCTTTTCTCCATCTCCTCTTTTTCCCTAGCTCCCTCCATCCAGAATTTTTCAACCCCAGTATTTCTCCTTTACTTTTATATCACATTATTATCCTTCCTACTCTACTTCCTGAAAAACATCTCCACCCACACCTTGCTTCTGATGGGCCCTTTTCTTATTTCCCAGCCCCTACTCATGTTCCTACACAAATATACATACATTAAAAATTAGAAGCTAAATATTACTTATGAATGAGGTTACCTCATTTAGTATATTTTCAGTCCCTTCTATTTTACTGAAAAGTTCATAATTTCATTTTGTCATGGCTGTATAAAATTCCACTTTCTATATGTACTATATTTTTTACTCCTTCTTCAGTTGAATGATGTTTAGGCTGATTCTACTGTCCTGCTATTGTGTGTAAAGCAGCAGTGAACTTGTATATGCAAATATTTGTCTCATAGGATATGTGGTTCTAGGCTTTTGAGAAATCTCCGTGCTAACTTTCATATTTAGTGCTTTTTACTTTTTAAGATAGGGTCCTGCTATGTAGCTTAGGTTCCATTAAATCACTGTGTAGTCCTATGCTCGCCTGAAAGCCATTATTTTCTTGCCTCACCTTCCCTCTGTCATATGATTTGATAATTAATTAATGATGTCCACTCTAGTCATAGCAATATCAACTAGTGCTTCTTAGTTCTGCCAATAGGTTAGAAATATCTACTGCTACCTCCCAATGCTAGTATATTTCTTCCCATTTCCAAGGTGACAAAAAAAATCAAATTTGATAGAGCTGTGTGTGACACAAAAATAGAGAAGTGGAGCCAGGCACAAGGCTAGATTCCAATGAAATTCCACACACTGTTAGAGATTTCATCGCATTTCTTTTACTTCTATGAAATATTTTTATTTTTCTTACTTTCACGTATACTGTTGAATTTTGACAAAAAAGACAGAATTTTTGTATATGTATGGTTGCTAGAATAGGGAGATTTCATTAAGTGATACTGTGTTAAAATGTACTATAAATGTACTGCATAGCCCAGTGTGTATATACATATATAAATGAAATCAGTAATTACAGAATCTATGTTCTGAGATAGCTCAGGCAAATCATGCTTTGTGTCTGGTAAACAGTATGCAATTCTTAATTCGCTTTATTTACTTTTCTGAAATCATTTGAAGGTGGAGTTGTCTTGACTTATAAGTATATGCATTAAACATAGAAAAATGATTGTGACAGCATTATTTATAGTAGGAAAAACTGGAAAAACATCTAATGTCAAATTTAAGGGGCAGAAGGTATAAATTATCATACATTTATTTATCCATTATAACAATATTCAACTATTTAAAACCAGACACAAAATGAGATGCATTACTGTGTGAAATGTTTTCAAAGTTAAGTGAAAAGTAGGATACATATCGTGTTTACACTATAGTCTGAACAGTATAAAATATGCATGGCAAAAATGGGAGACAAAAATTAACTGAAATGTTAACGGTAGCTGCTTTTGAATATTGAGAATAAAGACATTTGCCATTGTATGTTTCATGTGTTTCTAAATTTCCTATAATTAGAATGCATCATTTTTATATTGCAAGCTATTTTAGAATAGGACACAACATTAGTAAAATACTTCTAGTTATCCAAGAAAGAGGAAAGACAGAAGATCATATTATTAATAAAATGGAGTGTACATTTACTTAGAGAATGTAGTCATTCACTCTGTCTATTGAAGTTACAGTATATGCCAGGTTCAGAAGGATTTTTAGCTATGATTTTTCATATGGGTGACTCAGAAAACTTCCAAAGCCCATTTCCTTTGTGATTTGTTTCAATTCTTAGAAAATGGAACTAAACTGAATCATTTCAATCCAACTATTCTGAAATGGGTCACTCACTAAATTGTAATTTTTAAAGTGTTCTCGTTCATGTAGCATCATTCCTCTTAACATCCATATTGGTCACCATCAAAAGCAAATATAAAGAGAACAAGAACTTCTAGCACTTAAGAGTAAGAAGCCATTCAGAGCCATTTCTCAGGATGGCCTAATACTGGACAAACTCAGTAAAAATATGAAGGTTTTATTTCCTACTGAATTTGCCATTTCAATACAATCCCTAGAAACATAATAGCTTCTGTTCTTGTTTCATGAAAGCAAATGGAAAACTTAAATATTAATATTATGTTTCTGCTCTCAACAGTCTGATGGCTATGAGCTCTCTAATCACAAGGCTTAAAGTGCATTTGTCTCTAATGATGGACACTTAAAATACAGTTGTATGAACATCTTTATAGAGAAACTATTAGAAGGATGAATATCTTGAGCTTCTTAGATGCATCCTCAATTATATTGAGTTCTCTATTGAAAAAAGAAAGATTGCTTTTGCAGTCCACTTCTAGCTAAAACTTATGAAGTTAAAAATCTATCAAACCAAAATTGTGGCACTATATTTAACAGTTTCCCCCTAGATTGAAAAATAATGAGAGAAAAAGTAACTATCTCCTACACTTATTTTTACTTTTATCTAAAATAATTTTGCAGAAGTTTTAGTGCAATAATATAGTTTATCGAGGCAAATAAAATATTGTTTGTCTTAACAACAATCATATACACAAAAGAATATGGTAGAACACGAAGGCCAGGTCCAGGCAATGTTTCTATAAGTGTGTATTCTTATAATAAAACAAATCATTAGGTTTCATTATAATTATTTAAAGCTTGAACTGTAGGTAGAAGCTTTCTTTAAAATAATATTTGTTCTATCTAGGAGATATCAGACTTATTCTGTATTGAAAAAAATATGATAGGCTATATTATTAATTAGAACCTTAATATACTGCATTTCTGGCTCAACTTTTATTGATGATCATCACATCAATCAAGTATAGATACAAATAAAGTCACATAGGATTTTATCTACATTCATATTAACTTCAAAGCAAATATAACAAAACTTACACAGCATCAAATTTTAACTATTGCTTTGATAAAATACCATGACTAAGGCAACTTAAAAGAAATGTTTCATTTGGCTTTTGGTTTCAGAGGGTTAGAGTCCATGATGATGAAGCAAAGTAACAGCTGAGAGCTCACACCTTGATCCCCAACCACAACTAAGACTTTCATGAGTCTTTTCAAACCTCAAACCCACATATAATGACATGATTTTTAGTCATTCTCAAACATTTCCACCAACTGGAGACCAAGTAGTTAAATATATGTGAGCCTATAGGGGCTATTCTTATTAGAACCATTTCATCATAGACACTCTAGTTGAATTTTACTTCATAGTCAAACATTGAACACAGATGATCTCTATTCTTCTCATCCCCTCCCCAAAATATTTTCTTTTATAATATAATGCTTGTCTTGTAGTCAAGAGCCCCCTTCCTTTACAACTTTGAACTGACAAGAGACAAGTGACATCTTTACATGTAAGGACATAAGCAAGGTGCACTGATTAGCTTTTATTGTCAGTTTGATACAACCTAGATTCATGGAGGAAGAGGGAACCACAAAGGAAGAACTGTCTAGATGAAATTGGCCTATCGGCAAGTCTGTAGAGATTCATTAACTGCTGAGAGATGTAGGAGGGCCCATTCTGGATCATATAATCTCTAGGCAGACAAGCATGGACAGTATATGAAAGGCAGTTGAGCAAGCCAGTAAGCACTGTTCTTCCATGGTTGCTGCTTTACTTCCTGTCTCCAGGTTCCTGTCTTGAGCGCCTGGTGTGAAATCCCTCAGTGATAAACTGTAACCTGTAAACCCAGTCTTCTTCCCAAGTTGCTTTTATTCATTGTGCTTATCACTTCAACAGAAAAACAAGCCAGGAGATGGCATTTTCATTTGTGATATGGGTTTATCTGATAAAGGATGGAAAGGTCCTAGCAGTATGAGGATTTACAAAAGATTCGATGTCAATTCTTCCTCCCTTCCTTCCTTTCTTCCTCCCTTTCTCTCTCCCTCCTTCTCTCCCTCCCTTCCTCTCTTCCTCCCTTCCTCTCTGTGTAGGTATTTATGTGGACTAACAATTGTAGAATTCTCCAGAAGTTTTCAGTTCATCTTTTCAAGATTAAAAGCTTCCCTTGCTTATTTTAAAGAATTTAGACCATGGTGTAGGATGCTCATTCTCAAACTTAAAGCTGCTACTCAAAATGTTCAGTGCATCTCAATGAAAAATGTCACTCAAATTACTGTTCTGTATTATCATAGAAAAGCTAACCATAAAAGTATGTTAATAAAAGATACAGATTATAATTATAGCCCTTTAGTAAAATTGTGGGACATAGGAGCTCCCAGGTTTTCCTGGAAAGTGGAAAGAGAAAGAAAAGAGATAGTGAAGTTGATGAGATCAGGGCCAACATTACAGGGAGGAAGAGTCTGAAATTTTACAAAGTTGCTGAACCTAAAAGAGCAGAAGGGGGGGATTATACAAATTCTATAATGGTACCTAGTACTCTGACCAGAAACCAAAGGAGACACATATACAGACATTGCTTTTATCAAGTCTGATTTTCAGAGAATCTTTTTACAATAAAAATCCTTACTCCACGAACTTTAATAAAAGAAACCCACAAAGCATAAAACTGTTTTGCCAAAGCATAAAACTGTTTTGCCAAGCATGTTGTATGTTAAAGATCGCCTTCACACTAACTTTAGGCATTCAGAGAATATTCCCTAGGTTTAAACCATTGTAAAAACATCTTTATAACATGATTTTTATAGCATCTTAGATTTTTTTAACCACAATATCTACGTGTAACTTCCATTAATATTAACATATAGGTTTATATGTTCTCAGTGAAGGGTGTGTATTTCTGGGTTTTAGTGAAATAAGAGCATCCAATAGCCACTATTTACTTATAGGCACTATAGAATTTAAAGAATAACATAAAATTCGTTTCATTTTAGAAATCTAATGTTTGTTTATTTTTTCATGTTGAAAACACAGAACTCAAAGAAAAACATATATAGATCCAACTGGAAACAGGAAATAGACAAGATCGCCTGACAAAATTTGGAGCATAGGGGTGGGGAAAGAAGGAAGGGTGAATGGGGAAGGGGAGAGAAGAAGGGGAAGGTTGAGGAGAACTTGAGGGAATGGGATAGTCGAGATGGAGAAAGGACAGAGATGAGAGCAAGAAAAGAGATATCTTAATTGAGGGAGCCATTGTAGGGTTAGCAGAAACCTGGCTCTAGAGAAATTCCCAGGAATCCACAAAGCTGACTTCAGCTAAGACCCTAAGCAATAGAGGAGAGAGGGCAGATCTTGATTTGCCCTGTAGTCAGACTGATGAATATCTTAAATATCACCAAGGAACCTTCATCTAGCAACTGATGGAAACAGAGGCAGAGTCCTGCATCAGAGCACTGGACTGAGCTGCCAAAGTCCAGTTGAAGAGTGGAAGGAGTGAAAATATGAGCAAAGAGGTCAAGATCATGATGGGTTCACCCACTGAAACAGTTTACCTGAGCTAATGGGAACTCCCCAACTCCAGCTGAACCGGGAAGGAACAAGCATAGGACCAAACTAGTCCTTCTGAATGTGGGTGACAGTTGCATGGCTGAGGCAGACTGCGGGATCACTGGCAGTGGTACCAGGACACATTCTTATTGCATGTACTGGCTTTTTGGGAACCTATTCTCTTTGGATGTACACCTTGATCAGCCTAGATATAGTAGGGATGGCCTTGGACCTTTCACAAAGTCATGTGTTTTACTCTCTCTGAGGATTGGAGGGGGGTGGAGGGAATGTGGAGGACAGGAGGGAGTGGAAACTAGGATTGGTATTTTTTAAGAATCTAATAAATTAAAAAAATCTTAAACTATAGTCAAACAATACATAGTAATTGCTGATGTTCTTAACAAGTGCTGCTGCTTCTTAGGTTTAACTATGCTACAAAATACAGAGTACAGTGCATGACAAATAGTATATCCAATTCAAATTGAAATAATGTATCAAGCAGGACAGTGGTGGCACAGGCATTTAATCCCAGCACTCTGGAGGCAGAGCAGGCGGATTTCTGTGAGTTCCAGGCCAGTCTGGTTTACAAGAGCTAGTTCCAGGACAGGCACAAAAGCTACAGAGAAACCCTGTCTCAAAAAAACAAAACAAAAAAAAAAAAAAAAAACCCAAACCAAAACCAACCAACCAACCAAACAAACAAAAACCACCACATAAAATATCATTTCAATGTTGAATATTTTCAGGATCAATGGTGAGAGGTACTAAACTATAGAACACTAGATTCCTAGAAAAGGGACTATATAGTAACACATTCAGATTATTGTTTCTTCCTCCCCCACCCTTTGTTCTTTTTGGCAACAGATCTTGCTCCTTGCTTGTCTTTTGAGTAGGGATTTAGTCAGACCTAGAATTATAATAGGGATTGCTTTGCTAAAAGCCTCATAAGCAATTGAAAACACTACCTCCCCCCCCCCCTGTGCTTCACAGATACTCAGTATTGAATGACCAAGGGTTGCTTCAGAAAAGATAGTACATGTGTATCTGATAGGTAACTGAAAATATTATTTAATTTTATTACTTTAATTACAAAAGTCGTAAAATGTACTGTATATGCAATAAACAGATTATGCAACAAATACCTGTTTTCAGATTGACTCGGGTCTATTTATGGAGTAGTTTGGCTTTAGCAATGACTAAAATCAGATTTGAATGCTATTATAAAGAGGCACAGACTGCCCTTACATAACTTGTATTTATATTTATCAATAAAAGCTGAGACTTAAAGCTTGCAGTAATAAATTTGTGGGGAAAGCAGGGAAAATTTATTATCTGTTATCCCTTCTTTATCTCTTCCTATTACATCTGGGACAACTGTAGTACTTAGGTGATATAACTGAATCTTAGTGGAGGGCTTTCCTATTTTAAGCACAAATCATGCATTAGAAAACCCCAAAGTAAAAAAATTAACATAGCAAATGTCAGAAAATTAAGCAAATTAAATGATACTGTCAATAGCAGGCAGCACTGTCAAAGGACTATTAAATGCAGTTAAATAGGATCAGGAATGGGTAATAGAGCTTTGAAAGTAGATAGGAAGGCAACAGAGACATTTAATGTCAAGGCATAAAAGATATGTCGAGCACAATAGGTATTATATTAAGCCATCAGACTTTTGACTATTATTTTACCACTTGCATAGCTGACACGGATGAGTACAAATACAAGTAAAAATCTGTGAGGTGTTCCAACTATTAATTTGCCGTAGTGTTAAATGTCAATTATAACTAGTGCTAGTATGAGGAAGATTTGTGTCTTAATTAATTCATTTATATAATTCAAAACAAGTTTATTTCCAAATGTGCAAACCACAAAACTGTTCATGATATATAATCTTTCAAAGCAGGCTTGTTATGGTGAATTCTAAAGTATTATTTCCCTTTTCATAAATGTTTATGTACCAGTTATCAAGTGGTACATTTTATTTGTAAATTCTGTTGTAATTAAGGTACAAGGAGTCATAAATGAGGGGAGAGGGATGAGTTAACTTCATGTTACTTGAGAAAAGTAACATTTATATGAGAAAAAATATTACTTCCTTTGTTCTTTTCATGTAGTCTTGACATTATTAAAGGGACTAGAAGAGAACACTTTGGAGTTCATATTGAATTTCTCACTTTCATAATGAAGATGTGGTCTTCTGCAATCTAAAATTAATTTAAAACTAGTGAAGAAGAAGTAATATTATGTAATATTCTACTATGTCTGTTTTGTTCTCTTATTCAAATTTAACAAATGGTAGTAGCTTTTAGAACAAAGTTCACAAAAGATTTAAAATTAAATGTCCAAGTTAAATTAGTCAAGTTTGCCTTCCATTATTTAAACAGGACATATTTTTTATATTAACTACTTTGTAAATTACTTTCTTCTCAATTAGACTTACACCTCTGTCAATTGAACTTCAGAAGAAGTGGCCATTTCATAAACTGCACGTTATTCATTAAGACAAAGAAAATGACAGGATGGAAGAAAAAGAAAGAGGAAGCACCATGGAAGACAGAAGCCTCAGCACTGCTTCGGGATTCTCTGTACCAAATGTAAGTCTAAGAAGAACAGTTTTTCATTTGTTCAAACTCTTCTTTGACTAAATGTATGATTTTTAAGTGACAATGGTTTGTTTTGCATCTATTTTTGATGGTTCACAGATCATTCAAGTTTTCTTAATAGCACATTGGCATCTAAGAACGTATTGTGAGACCAAAACAGAAACAAGAACAATACACTTTTCAAGTTACTAGGAGACCAAAGCAGGAAAAATGTACCTTGCAGTTTAAGAATTCTGTTTGCAGTTGAGACAGTGAAGAATATGTTCCTGTTTGTCCTATATTTGTTTGAACCATCTGCACTGGATATGCTTGATCACAGATAGGTGGGAGGTACATGGGCAGGAAGTATGTTAAGACATATGCTTGACCCCGATTGGACCTGATGGGAAATATAGTGGCCCTGTGCTTTTGCCTTTTTAAGCTCCTGCAATACATGACTTGTGGTTATTTCCTCGGAACCAAGGAGTGGACCTGGTCAAAGTCTGTAATCTTGACCAGTATTTAATTAAAGCTTGCTTCAAATTTGGCTCAAAATTATGGAACTGGTTTTCCTCTTAAATCTCAGTATTAACACTGTAAGGGCTAAAGTTAACCCATGAATGAGCTCTACTTGCCCAAGGACATATAACTTACTGGAATGTGGGGGCTGTTCATGTAAGATAACAATTCATGTGTTTTTAACTTCAGTAAACAAGGTTGGTTGCCAAACTGCATAGGATGTGCTTGATCACATGTAGGTGTGAGGTATGTAGGAAAAACATATGTCATGATGTATGCTTGCCCCCAATTGGATGAAGGCTGGAAGTACCATAGCCTGTGGGTCCTGCCTTTATGAGCACCTGACTAACATAACTCAGTACTAGCCTCTGGAAATCTGGGATATGGACCTGGCCAATGGCCATCTTACTAGCCAGTGTTAAGTAAAGCTTTCTTTAATTGGACAATCATGGATTTGGTCTTCCTCTTCATAATTTTCAGATTTAATGGTACACATCATAATGGTGATAATACTATGATAGCACACATAGAGCTCCTGATTGTGTTGTTTTTCTAGCATGAAAGGCTGATTTGCAATTATTTCTTCATCCGTTCTTACTGTGACCCTCTTATTTCAATCAGCTGCTGCTAAGATGACCTAAGCTGACAAAGAAGAGGAATGGTCTTCTACACATCACCGAGGCTTTTGTATCACTTAGGAAGACAACATCTCAGAGACCTCACTTCGGGGTGAAAACCCTTGGGTCTACCTTTAAGCTCAAACTTACAAGGCAAAGAGAAACAAGAAGGCATGACGGCATGTAAAACTACAGCAGCTGCATCCCTTCTGAAGCAGGACACTCAGAAAAGGGCACAGGCTATTAATGTTTCTAGAAACATCATGTTTAATTCCTCTGTGAAAGATTTAGCAGCTTAGTGGAATGATGCAGCTAAAGGAAAAGAGGAGCTCTATGAGAAAATTTGCTTAAACTAATATTAGAAAGAAAATAATTCAGAAATGGTTGCCTCTAATAATCTCCTACCCCAAGGCTAGAAAAAAAGGTCACAGCTAATTGGTACAAAAGTAGCTCTCGATACTTAGGAAGTAGTACCCCGTGATGAATTTTACCCAAATACTACCTTTTACCTGCAATTATGCCAGGACACATATCACAAATTATAGGTCCCAGAAAAGAAGGCAGAGAACGCCACACTTAAAAAATGAACTTTTCTGTTTAAAATCTTTTTAAAGTCACAATTAACTTTTATAATCTGATCAAGTAGAGAGAGAAAAGCTATCAATTGTAGAGAACAGAAGTGAAATAGTAAACTGAAGTCATACATTATAAAAATATTTCTTATATAATTTCATTTAATACAATCACAATTAAAGACAGTACTTTTCCAGCACCATACTGGTTTAAGTAAACAGATAATACAAAGTGCAGAGTCTCACTATAACTAAAATTAGCCTTTACAGCAAGAAAAAGGAGGAGGAGAAGGAATAAAAAGTACTATGTTTTCCAAATAATCAGAAAAATCTGAGCATATTAATTATCTTATAAGGGGTGTAATTTTTTTTACAAATTTTGTAATATATATCTAGTAATAAAGACTTCTCCTTAGCATAGAACTTAATTATGACCTGTCCCAGTAGGAATTACTATTTTATTTGGATGACTTGTGAGAAACAAAAGTAAAATAATAAATCTACCCACTTGCTCATTGAAATCTAGAACTTCTTTTTTTTTTCACTGAAAACATAAATATTTTCCAACCTATAAATGAATGTGTACTTTGAACAGACACTTAACTTTTGAGGGTGGGGTGTGTGTGTGTGTGTGTGATTTTTAAGAGAATAAAATATGCAGCTATTCTATAATTGTCTATATTAATCATGGATATAATAGTACAAAGGTATGATTATTTACAAGATTCCTTACTTTCACAAGCATTTGCATTGGCAATATGGCTAAAATATGAAAATGGCCAGGGGCCAAGAATTCTGTCCAGGAATATTTCTCTATTTCTTTTTTTTTATTGATCTTTATTGAACTCTATCTACATTTTTCTCTTCTCCCCTCCCGGTCTCTTTTCTCCTCTTCAACCCTCCCCTAGGGTCCCCATGCTTCCAATTTACTCAGGAGATCTTGTCTTTTTCTATTTCCCATGTAGATTATATCTATATATGTCTCTCTTATGGTCTTCCTTGTTCTCTAGGTTCTCTGGGATTGTGATCTGTGGGCTGATTTTTTTGGTTCTATGTTTAAAACCAATTATGAATGAGTACATGTGATAATTTTCTTTCTGTGTCTGTGTTACCTCACTCAAAATGATGTTTTTTAGATCCATCCATTTGTCTGCAAAATTCAAGATGTTGTGTTTTTTTTTTCCTTTCTGCTATGTAGTACTCAATTGTGTAAATGTACCACATTTTCCTTATCTGTTCTTCAGTTGAGGACCATTTAGGTTGTTCCCAGATTCTGGCTATGACAAACAATACCACTATGAACATAGTTGAGCACATGTTCTTGTGGCACAATTGAACATCCTTTGGATATATACCTAAAAGTGGTATTACTGGGTCTTGAGGAAGATTGTTTCCTATTTTTCTGAGAAATAGCTACATTGACATCCAAAGGGGCTATACCAACTTGTACTCCCACCAGCAATGCACGAGTGTTCCCTTACTCCACATCCTCTCCAGCATAAGTTGTCATCAGTTTTTTTTTATCTCAGCCATTCTTACAGGTGTAAGATGGAATCTCAGAGTTGTTTTGATTTGCATTTCTCCGATGACTAAGGATGTTGAACATTTCCTTAAGTGTCTTTCAGCCATTTTAGATTCCTCTGTTAAGACTTCTCTGTTTGGGTCTATACTTCATTTTTTATTTGATTATTTGTTTTTTTTTTTTTTTATGACAAATTTCTTGATTTCTTTGTATATTTTGCAGATTAGACCTCTGTCTCATGTGGGGTTAGTGAAGATCTTTTCCCATTCTGTAGGCTGTCATTTTGTTTTATTGACCATGTCCTTTACTTTACAGAAGCTTTTCAGTTTCAGGAGGTCCGTTTATTAATTGCTTCTCTCAGTGTCTGCTGCTGGGGTTATATTTAGGAAGTGGTCTCCTGTGCCAGTGAGTTCAAATGTACTTCCCACTTTCTGTTCTATGAGGTTCAGTGTGGCTGGCTGTATGTTGAGGTCTCTGATCCACTTGGACTTGATTTTTGAGCATGGTGACAGATGTGGAATTATTTTCATTCCTGCCACCCAAATCAGGATAATTTTGCAAGAAGTAAGAGATTTATTTTTAACATTATATATTGTCATTCTCACCTCTCTTCTAAAGGACTGAATGGGAAGACTTAAGAGAAATAAAATAGGCTCCAAAGAGCAAATAATGCTGACATAACTAGATTCCTCTGATTTTTCTTTTTCTTTTTTAAGTTCATGGTCATTTTGTAGAATATCAGATTGAGAAAATGGAGACGAGGAATGGCTTTGTGAAAGAGAAAGCATGAAAATAGAACTGTTCTACTGCAGCATCTGCAAAGAGGGCAAGTGTACAAGGGTCCAAGAGTTCAAAGCACAGGAAGCATAAAGTATTGAATATGTAAGCCTAAGAATAATGCATAATACACAGGTCTGTGCAGAGAGCAATCAACTTGACCTTAACACTGTACTGTGCCTTGCACCTTTCTCTACTAGGAAGTTTCCATTGTAAATAAGACATGCAAATTGATCAATACTATTTATGGCAACTGGAAAAATATTTAAATTGCCAGATGGGAATATTAGACTTTTCATGTGTCCTTCTTGGACCATATCCCACTTGAATTCAACAATTTATTATTTCTAATATTTTCCTAAAATCTCACTATGTTGGAATTGCATTTTTAAATTTATTTTTTGTTTTGGCCCATTATTTGATAATCTGTTATATTCCATCACTAAGTATGGGCATCTCCTGGGTCTTCCATGTTAGGGTTCTTAGGACCATTAATTATGGCTCTTAGTGTTTGCTATTAGTGAATAAGAGCTAATTCAAGGGATTGGAGAGATGGGCTCAGCAGTTAAGAGGACTAGCTGTTCTTCCAAAAGTCACAGGTTCAATTTCCAGCACCCACATGGTAGCTCACAACAGTCTGTAACTTCAGTTCCAGGGAATCCTCCACTCTCACACAGACATATAGTCAGAACACCAATGCACATAAAAAAGTGAAAAAAAGGTAATTGAAATTTGCACACAAAAATAAGAATCTACACATACACAGTAGTTTTTAAGTATTTTTTTCTTCTTAGAAAAGCTCAATAATGTTTATGTTTGACCCTAACCATCTGTTGATATGCTGACCAAGCAACATATAAAATATTATCTATGAAGTACCATCATTTTTGTAACCATATCACTTCAGGTATTAAAGATATACACAATTTACATGTTGTCTGAAACATATGTAAAATCAATACTGGATTATTCATATAGAATCACACTGCTTAATATAGGGTTGCTCCACATATTTGACGATAATTTATCAATCATTTGATTAGGAACCAAACTAAATGTTTACTTTTGATTAATAGTAATAAAGTCTACTAAAGAGCAAGTATTCATTATAATTTTTCAATACAGAAGAAATTAATGCATGGTAACATTAGCTTTTCCAACAACTGTGAAAACCTTATGCTTTGTTTTGTTTTAGTTTTTCATTTCTTTGTGTCCAGAATATACCTTGCCTCCCTGACAGCACTGCAGAGTTGTAAATAATGTATGAAAAAAGTTCCTCGTTCTCTGCCCAGAGAGTACTATACTGCTTACCTATAGTGTACCACGTCTACACTAGACAAACATCAGAATAGGCCACTAAATCTGAAATCTCAAGTTAACATCTTCCCAAGTGGAAAGGGAAAATACCATCTTAGATTCCAGAAGGCCTTTAAACAAACAGTTTAAATCCTTAGAATGTGCCTAGACACCAGATTAAAACCCCTGAAACTTCAGAAAGGGCTGTTCTCCTGAGTAATTTAGTGAGAATGCAGAAAACAGAATTAATTTCTCAATGTCACCTCTAAAGACTCACTACTTCTTCAGTTTACTTATTGGTCTTAGAGGGCAGACTGACAAAAAATGATGAGAAGATAGTAAAGCTGAAACAAAAGGGTGTAACTGTCATTCTAGTTTTAATTTGTTTCTTCCGATGCTGTTTAGTAATTTTGTGGAACAAACTGTGATTTGAGGATAACAATCAGGTGAAAGTCAAATTCAAGCACAATGGATATGAGTAATGGCATAGAGTTAGGTTCAGCCTTAAAAAAATAGAGCGTCAGATCATGAGCAACAAGTCAGGACCGTGAGGGGTGCGTTCACCCATTGAGACGGTGGGACAGAACTAACAGGAGACCACCAAGTCCAGTTGGAATGGGACTGATGGAACAGGGGACCAAACCGGACTCTCTGAATGTGGCTGACGGTGGAGGAGGACTGAGAAACCAAGGACAACGGCGATGGGCTTGGACTCTACAGCATGGACGGGCTCACTGTGAACCTTGTCAGTTTGGTTGCTCACCTTCCTGGACTTAGGGGGAGTTGGGAGGACCTTGGACTTAACATAGTGAAGGGAACCCTGATGGCTCTTTGGCCAGGAGAGGGAGGGAGTGGGGGTATGGGTGGAAGGGAGGGGAGGGAAGGGGGAGGAGGAGGGGAGGAGATGGAGAAAAAAAATAGAGTGTCACTGCATTTCTTCACTTGTTGAGATTAAACATTACTGAATAGAAAGGTCATATGAAGCTACCCCACAGAGGAGACATTCAAGTTCCCCCTTAAAATAAACCCTGCTTTCATCGAATTCCATTCATAGTGCTTTAGATTCATATTTCTATTTCCTTCATGCCTAAATTTCAAACTTCAGAAACAGTTTTAGCTATATCAAAGAGACATTCTGGTGGGTTGAGCATTTTTCTTATTATTGTTAAGTATTCAACAAGCAGTTCTCAAGAGCATATACCACAATGAGTTCACCACTACAGGCTAAAAGTAAATTTCCATCTTTTAAAGCAAAATATGACTATACTCCTTGTAGCAATTTTTAACATATAGCATCATCGCTATTTTAAAGAAAGTTGACACTGGTAATAGCCTTAAAAGCTTCCGTCAGCTGTGCATGGAGACACGGGACAGTATTCCTAGCATTACAGAAGTTCAAACATCAAGTTAAGGAGTTGTGACACAGGGAGACCCTGTGCCAAACAAAACAAAACTAAACACATGAAACCAAACCAGATGAAAATGAGCCCATAATCAGGGCCACTGATTTTAGAATATTTTTAAGCATTTGGTTTTCTAGAAGTTTTAGGTGCTCAGTCGATGAACATTTTGTCAGTGTCAGCATTTACGACTGCTTATACTAGACTGATTTCACATATATCCAACTATTTTATTCCCAAATGAAAGGTATGTAAATATGCATGTGGTCTTGTGAATTTAGCTCCTCAATGTTAGTCTGACTGTGAATTGTTGATATGGAGGTAAAGCGACCAAGAAGAATTTATTGCTGTATAATAACTTATCCCATACTTCAGTATCTAAAGAACAACTGCTATATCCATATTCTCATAAAAATCATGTTGCATGGAGCTTATCTCCTACTGTCTTACAGAGATCAACAATAAAGAAATGTGCAGCATAGAAGATTGTATTGCATTAGAATAGACAAGCTAAAAGTGATTGAAATTTCTGTAGAGACCATCATTAGTGCTTGCTTAGAACAGTTCTGCATATAAATCAGGCAGAAATGGTCTGTGCTCAACTTGTTCAATAGTGGTCAAAGAATGATCAAAACAGACCACACAGTAATGCTCTATTTCTAGCATCATAAATGCAAAACTAAATCTCTTAATCAATACATGTGTGTACCATAGGTAACATATAGTTTTCATTGAGTTATAAAATAAAATGAACCTAAGAAAAGCAAATATTATACAATGAATATAAGCATATATTTCATTTTATGATTTATATGGAGTGCCAAAAAATGAATCTTAAGTACTTGGACTTAAAATTAATAGCATTTTGGAACTTACTGCAATCTGCAATCTATTCTATCTCAAAATCCCACTTCATTCTTGACATGCCCCTTCAACACATGCTTTAAATAATTTTTTAAGGTTTAAGGTTACCAATAAATTCCTGATAGTTAAATCCTTTTATAAAAAAATTATTGGGGCATTACTATGGTTTTGGGTGCTTTCAAACTCAATGTTATGATCGGAAACTGAAATGTCTCCACAGGCTCAGTCTCCATCTTGTGGTATGTACTCTAAGAGCTTAACACTACTGGCTGGTTCCTAGTAGCTGATTACTAAATACTACTTGGATGAATGCTATACTTTTGTTTCCTAGGTGGTTGTTGTCTTATTTTGGGTTTCTATTACTGCAATGAAACACCATGACCTAAAAGCAAGTTGGGGAGGAAAGGATTTATTCAGTTTATACTTCCACAATGCTATTCATCATTGAAGGATGGACAGGAATTCAAACAGCGCAGGAACCTGGAGGCAGGAGCTGATGCTGAGGCCATGAAGGAGTGATGCTTACTGGCTTGCTCACATGGCTTGCACAGCCTGCTTTCTTATAGAACTCAGGACTACCAGCCCAGGGATGGCACCACCTACAATGGGTTGGTCCCTCCCCCATTGGTCACTAATTAAGAAAATACCATACAGCTGGTTCTCAGAGAAAATGCCTTATAGCTAGATCTCATGGAAGCATTTCCTCAACTGAGGCTCCTTCCTCTCTGATGACTCTAGCTTGTGTCAAGTTGACATAAAACTACATAGTACAATTATTTTACTTTTATTAGAATTTTAATGTAAAGCACAAGATCATAGTATGCTACACACTAAATAGGGTTCTTACGCTAATGTAATATTCTACCATTTATAAAATAGAGAACAATGAACTTCAGGGGATAGGGGTCATCTTGAGGGAGAAAGAGCTCAGAATGAATAACAATCTTGACCTAGCAATACTAAAGCATGAAACACAACATTCCTAAGAGTTTAGTTATCAGGGAATAAGGGTGCTACCAAGTGCTACATGATATGTGTCACAGGTTTTTCTTTGGAACTTGCCTATTGGGGTACTACCAAGTGCTACATGATATGTGTCACAGGTTTGTCTTTGGAACTTGCCTATTGGGGTCACATCTGATGAGAAGGGCTGTGAATCAAACACAATGTTGTTTCTCCTAAATTCTCTATGTTATAAACAGTGCTACTAGGCACAACAGTGAAGTACAATTACAGAAGAGAGAGGTATCCTGCCCTCACTTCATCCATGATGACCATGAAGCTTTGACATCATGAGGGCCGTGTATGAGTATCCCAGCTGCTATAGCAAGCAGCAGGCGTGGGATATGCATGTTACAAGGGAAAGAGTACTGCATGCAACTTTTGTTTATGAAGTGGCTCCTGAAAACTTCAGGAAATACTTCTGAGACTCCTTTCCACAGCTGAAGTGCTGAGTGCATACAAGGAGGCAGAACCAGCAAAACATGTATGTATATGAAGCAGGGAGGATGGAGAAAATGTGAGCTTTATTTAGAAGTAGTTTTTCTCTAACAGAGTTGGTTTCTTCCTATGCTATATATAACACTGTCACTTACTCCCCCTATCTATTCCCAAATGGTAAATTATAGCTTCTCATTTATACTGTTATCTTACTGATATATAAAAACTAAGAGTGAGTATCTCCTGAATTTCTTATTGTTTCAAATGCAGTTTTCTTGGTGGCTCTATGCTCTTCTGAAGCCAATATATTCACTCTGTTCCTAGGTTTCATTCCTTCACATTTTTTCTCTTGTGAGTATTATTGTCAAAAAATATATTTAAATCTAGTCATAACAAAAGGAGCTATAGTAGATATCTACCTATTGCAGAGATGCCTACTTATGTTTATTTACAATAGACAGGGAAAGAAGTTGTTGGTTTGGCTGAAGCAGAGAAGCCAGGTCTAGATTTCTCTTGCTATTTAATAATAAAAACCTATGTGGAGTTGTATATTTTTATTTTAAGTATGTTTTTCATTTATGTGATGTCTTGCTCTACATTCTTATTTTTCCTCAAAAGCTTATGCTTGACCTTATTAGGAAAAAAATCAGGAATACTGATGGGTAATTATCTCCAAAGTGAATTGCAAATACAATAAAATTAAGTGTTATAATAAATGAAGTAACAAAAAGGGTCAAGAAAAGATTAAGCCAATTTTAATTGATAAGTCTATACTTAATTAAGTATAAGTTAAGGAAAAACAAGATGGTTCTTCTATGCACTAAACCTGCAGAAAAAAAGTGCCATATTCTAGGGACACAAAGGAGAAATGAAAGAGGTTGAAGGAAATTTCTTTAACTCCTATGTCACACAGATACACTATTCTTATCTTCATTATAAAAGACTACAGTCTTGTTTTTATAAAAGGTATGTGTGCGAGTCAAGGCAAGTATCCTATTTGGCTTTACAGGTACAGTACCTAAACATGTATATGGTACTAAGGTGGCATTTGTGAAACTTTACAGTTGAAGTCATACTATCTGTTCTTATAATTTTAATATTTCCTCACAGTTCTGTTATAATACTGAAAAATATTCTTAAGTATTTATTTTATATGTGTGGGTACATGTTTGGAAAAGTGTGTACGTGTGTGTGTGCGTGTGTATGCATACACATACATGTGGAGGTCAGAGGTCAATATTGGGTGTCTCTCCCTACCCCCCACAGGGTGTCTCTTTCCTTTCTATTTAAAGAATTCATCACTATTTTCCTTATTTATTTTGTGTGTTTGTGTGTGGGGAGGTTTGCATGAATGCTGCAGCACAAGTGTGGAGGTCAAAGGACAACTATAGGCATCATTTGTTTCCTTCTTTCATGCAGGCCTAAGGACAGAACTCAACTTACCAGGCTTGACTAAAGACACCCTGACGCAATGAGTCAGCTCGCATGCCCCTGATAAGGTCTCTCACTGAACCTGGAGTTCACCAATCCAGTTCAGCTAGACTGGCTGCCCAGCAGGTCTCTGAGATCCTCCTGTGTCCATATCTCCAAACATATATGTTTACAAGCACAAGTCACTGCACCCAGCTTTTCCATGGATGTTGGAAATCCAAAGTTAAATCCTCAACTTGCATGGTAAGCACTTTCCTAAGCCATCTGCTCAGATGCTGAGGGAGGATCTCCTTTAAGAAGAAGGCAATACAAAGCTCTTAAAGGCAAGTGTCTCTTTCTTTGTATGTATGTGATAGTCTCATGTAATTTACATGTGCTGATGCATCCCATTGATCATGTTCCGATTGCTTAAAAACTTTACATTTCCACTGTCTAAAGAATTTCATGTTAATACATTAATCTCTGACTCCAGCCCCTTATAATGTGGCACTAACTTATTTTTCAGAGTTTTCCCCTATTTTTATGCTTTTTATATCCCTTCTGGTTTCTATACTACATTGATTGCTATTGTGAAAAAGGCTTTGCTGTTTCTTGTTTCTATGTTTTTCTTTATGACATTTCATTTTACTGCAGCCATGACCCTCACCTCCAACTTCCACTGCTACAACCCCTACTCATTCGTCAATACTTTTCTTCTATGATTATTTTTCTGATATATCCAAGAAGCTGTACTATCTTCTTCCTCTAAATTCACATAGTATACTGTTTTAAAGATTTATTTATTTATTTTAAGAATATGAGTTCTCTATCTGCATGTACAACTTTAGGGCAGAACTGGGCATTAGATCCCACTATAGACAGTTGCGAGTTACCATATGGTTTCTGGGAATTGAATGCAGGACCTCTGGAAGGGCAGTTAATTAAGCGCTGCACCATCTTTCCAGTCCCCAGATAATATGTTATTAATGCCTCTTGTTTAATACCTAATCCCTTTTGCATTATTCTGTAATCTTCCTGTGCTTTTTATCTTTCATAGAAGATACAAGGGTTTTATAACTAAGGTAATCTTATCTTATTTATTTCTGCATCTCCTATCATGTCTGGCACAGTATTTTTCATGGAACAGATGTACAACAAATTAATGAATATTTAGGACTCACTTCCTAACCTGAGTTTATATCAGCAAAGCCTACGATATGGGTTACTATTCAGGCAGTGGGTATCAGTACAATCCAAGTAGTTATCTGTTGCCTTCGTGTAGTCTGACTTGTTGGAGCTTCCATCATACTATTTATTGATATTTTTAGTAAAATTTGTGATATGAGAATCTACCATAAAATATCCCATAGTACTTCTGCTATCAACTTGACTCAGGTCAATATTATTTGACAGAGTCACAATTGGGAGAATGCCATATTGTCAAATTGGTCTGTGATTATGTTTGTGGGGTATTTCCTTTATTTCTAATTGATATGAGTGTTCAGGCCACTGTGGGAAGTGCCACACCTGCCCAGGATCCCAGTTCCTGCCTTGAGTTCCTGTTTTGGCTTCCCTTGGTGGTTCATTGTAACATTTAAAATAAAATAAAACTCCTCCTTCCCAAGTTGCTTTTGATCATGGTGTTTTATCACAGCAACCGGAAACAAACTAGAACAGTGTTCCAAAGAAAAATGGCATACTCAGGTACACTCAGTTGACTGGACCAGAGGCAATAGTTGGGAATGCCTTATTTGCCTTTGATGCTCTTTGTGTGTCTCTCTGTGTGACAGATAGCAGGTTCCATGGTAAAGACTGGTAATTTAAGCAACTAATATAATTTAGCAACACTTCGATTTTCTAGTACCTCACTTGTTTAAGCATGAGGTTGAAAACAATTGTGCATTGAAAATGTCAGTGGGAGAGCTCTGAGTTTGCATGTAGTAATTCCATCTGTAAGCAGTGATAGTGAAGACAACAAGCTGAATGGCAGAATGATACATTTTCACTGCTTCTGGTCAGTTGGCTGTATTTTGAGGTGGCTATTTTGGGAGCTGGGCTGTCTTTTCAAACTTTTCTTTCCTTGGCCAATTAGTATTCTTCATAGTTTTGCTTTTCTGCTTTTATCTTATCCTATTGGCGTGTCAGTTATGCTAAAGCGTTAAGAATTCCAGTGTAGAATGGAGGAAAATTTGAGAATATCAAACAAAAGGGATAATGGAATGGAACCAAACCATGCAACTAAGAAACCTGCAGAAGTCTCTAGCTCTGCTTCCAGAGAGAGATAGGAAGGTTTTTTCCTTTTTTCTTTCTTTCTTTCTTTCTTTCTTTCTTTCTTTCTTTCTTTCTTTCTTTCTTTCTTTCTTCCTTCCTTCCTTCCTTCCTTCCTTCCTTCCTTCCTTCCTTTCTTTCTTTTTTTCTTTTCTTTTTTTGGGGGAGGTTGTTGGCTTATGATTAATTTTCGCTCTAAAACCCCTCTAGTTTTTAACTCAGGATGTCTGCTTTGGCTGTTGCCTCTAGAAATGACTACCAGAGACATAAATGGACTACTTTTTAACTCCATTTGCTTTTATGGGCAATCTATCTATAAAACAAAGGGAATCACAATTTAGATTACTTGAAATTAATATAATTACAGTGTTAGTGAGGATATTCCTGGTGTTTCACAGTTGACAACACTGTAGTCCCTTGAGTGTCAAACGTCCAGAAAACCCATTGAATGAATGACCTCTCTGTCTCATATAGGCTCTCTGGGCTCAGTATGAGGTATGAGACTTTTAGCAAATGAGTAGGTTTAGAATATACTAGAAGATAATGACACCTTTTGATGGTCCAGAATAACATGCTTTAATTTAGAAACTTTATTAAGTTTCTTAGAAGAGAAATATACTGCTTAAAAAATTATTTCAGTGCTACTTTTAATGGATGGAAGAAACCTCTGAGAGCAGGGAGACACAGAGAAATGGAAGATCACGATGGAATGACTGCTTTCTACATGTCAGTAGGCATTTCTTTTAGCCTTTCGTCATATAATATGACGTTAAAATTTTATTATGAACATATAAACATATTTTTAAAAAGTCTTTTGTCAAGTTTGACAAAACCATTAGAGGGCATCTTTAATGACTTTATATACATAAAGCAGTATCACCTTCCAATCAAAACACTTTTCTCCTCTCAATCAAACCTTCACTTTAAGCTATCTCTATAAGCCTTCCGTGAAGTGTAAACATGGAACATTAACCATAACCCAAACAAGAACTTTTCTCAAACAAGAAAAAGATGAGTATAACTTAATGGGCTTCAGCTATTTTTTCTCACTATTGCCCAAAGCTTTTATGAACAACTCAACATTGAGTACCACTCTTTCAATTTGTTGAGTTTCAGTGGCTACCAATTTCTATTCCATTTACATACAATAACTTTAAATTCAAGCACAGAATATTTTGGGGGGGTATAGGCTAGTTTAGTCAATTATACCAATTTAATTAAGTAGCATTTCTATATTTAGTATTACTTTTATTTTTTCATTATTTGTCCAAATAGCTTTGTAGCTCACAAAAGGGAAACCAAATTAATATGCCTACCTTTCTTTCTTTTCGATCAAGAAAGATATGAAGGGAATATATGAGGAAGTGATCATCTTCGAGAACGTGGTCAGACAAACTAATCTGGATTATCCCGAGAAGAGTTACTATTTACCCCACCCACACTATCTAAACAGAGAAACATGAGTGTTTAGTTCCACTTGTCTTGCTTCATTTATGTATTTACCCATTGAGACCATCTTTTATAGTATAACTTTATCTGTTCCTAATAAAATACAAAAAGAAAAAAACCTAAAAAACACCACCAACAAAAGACAATTATCCCATTACTTGCTGATTTTTGAGGATCATGGCGAGTCTTCCATTATTAACAACAATAATGGGCCATACATTATAGTGAAAACTAAAAATGAGCTGTAGAAACAAGCTAATTACACTTATGTTTTTAATCACCTTCTACCCAAGCCTCATGCTCATAAAACAACAATTAAAATATTTAATATTAAACACAGTGGGATTCCTTATTTCTGAGGCTTTCAAAACACATGATTATTTTATAGTACATTTACAGGGTTAAAACTTGCAAACTTATTACACTAGGGGTTTACACAGATTCCACATACCAACTGAGATCAGCTGAGAAAAAACATCTTCCTGACAAAGTTTACTCTTCCTTTTTTGAAAGAGGAACTTGGTGTAGAACATTCACATTTCCAGACTATGGCAGCTAGAGTGGTCTTACCTGGATTCCTTGGAATTCGCTTTCTGCGGTCTCTGAATGCTGCACCTGACTGTAGGGCTTCCAGAAGATTATCCATCACTCCGGTCTCATCACCCTCTGGAGGACGAGAGAAATCAGAATTAATCTTACGGCAATTAAAGTTAAACTACAGGAAAATAAAGGGAAAAACTCCTGTCAGATTTACATAATCCCCTTAAATTAAAGACATATATCTGTTTTAACATAATGGGTCCTGTCAATTTCTGGCATCATAGACTACTTTGCTTATTACGCGCCATTAAACAAAATTCATGCCAATCCCACTGTTCTTTCAACTTAAAGACCTTGTCTTTTGTATTATTGATGACACACTCAGTATGCAAATAAATAGTAGCTGATCAGCTACTGCAGCCTTCCTGTTAAGATTCTTCTAAGATATTCCTAAGCAAGAAACCACTGACCTGGCTTAATGCAATCAATGTTCAGGGCGTGATTTGATGAAGCAGAGGTACACAAGGTTAAATACTGATTGTATTAATACCTTCAGCACCCCACCATCATCTGCGATGATCTCAAAAGGCACTGTTTGCAAAACACATTTGCATTCAATTCTTACCCAATCCATATCCTTTACTCATTTTGAAATGCTGACATTCTATAAAGGAAAGGTGACCACATCATCTGAAAGGCCACATTTTATATTGAGAAACATCAGCCAAAAAGTCTCATTTGCTTTTTAGAATGCTGGTGTGTGCCTCAAGGCTTTTCTTATGGGAAAGAGCTATTAGAAATGAGGATGGGGAGTACTCAAAGGATGCTCATGGAATTCCATAACAGAAATGTTTATGACATTACACTTTACTCTTACCTTTCACAACTCTGGCCATCAAGCACAGGCCTGATATCCATAACAGTATTTATAATGGATATCCGTAACTTTATTTAGAACAAAGTGTCAGTTGACAGGAATGTTACAGGGACCTAAACTTTCTATGCCAAATTACCTAACTCTTCAAAAGAACTCTCACTAGGTGGACCCTTTGAGCTAACTGTATGGGTCTGGAATATGGGACATTTGTAGGTAGGAAGGATAAGACAAGAATGGATGGTGAGTGAGAAAATATCTCCCATTCCAGTCTAAGGCTAAACTAAAATCCTACTGTGCCTCAAGTAGGCAGAATTATGTTACAGGAAAAATTTTTCTAATAGGATAAGAACAAGCTAGAAGCACTACACTCTTCATTTGAGTGGAAACTTCTTTAATGTTATAATTATTTATCCTTTAAAAATAAGCTACCTAGGACTGGATATTGAGTAAAAATGGAAAGGAGACACAGAGGTTCTCAAAAACAGTATCTGATGAAAATGTAGTGGAAGGAGTATTCCCTGTGATTAGAGAAAGAGGGCTGTTTTTAAACATTAAGATCGATGACATATTTGGATCATCACTCAATATTGCCAAAAGAAAGAAAAGAGGAACAAAGTAGTTAAATAGCTCAGTATGGATGGAATGTGACTAGGATAATAAATTAAGTATTAGATGCTTTAAATTCCTTATGCCTTTTCAGATGGGAATAAGAAAACTAAGACATCACACAGATGGTATATAAAGGAACCTAAATATGAACCCAAATCATTCATATTAAAGATAATATATTTAAAATAATAATATACTTGATATAGAAATCTAGTGCATATTTCCTTTTGTACACTTTAATTCTGATTAGCTGGAATTCAAGCACATGTGGTCTGTGGCCACTATATTGGGCAGTATGAATAAAGGCTATAGGAAGCCATGTTACATGATCAATCTTGTGTTTTATAGAGGCTTGCCATATCGCATCATTGCACAAAAGGAGGTAGAAAAATGTCTAAGAACATACCCCATTTATCTAAGTAACAAAAAACAGGAGAAGAAGGAATGGAGAGGCCATGTATTTGGAAATTATCAATAGAATCACTAAGATTTGGCTGGGGGTAGAGAAGGTTAAGCAGGAAAGGAGTCTGGATAATCAGGAATAAATAGGTTTTGGAAAACCCGAGGACCTATGTGAAGAGCTCCAATAATGTCCCCCATTGTGTGTATGTCGAAGGGTGAGTGTGTGGATGCCATAGCATACATATGCAAGCCAGAACAGGACCTCACGTGTCACTTTACAACTTATTGCAGACAAATTCTCTTTGTTGTTGTGCGTGTTTCCCTTGACCCCATTTGACAAGAGGCTTGCTTTCACTAGAGCTTTGGGGGATTTGCCTATCATCTTTGCTTCCCATCGCAGCATAGAAGTGCTAGGATTAAAGGCGCTTAATTTACTGTGGATTGCTTTGATATGAGCTCTGGGTATTCAAACTCAGGTCTGCTTGCTTTCACTTTCACAGAAAGCACTTCTATACACATAGTGTCCTTCTCAGCATCTGGACTGCAACATTTAACCAGGAAAAGGAGAAGTATAAAGACTGAGAAGAAGTCATCACAGCTAAAGCACAAACAAGAGAGTAACGATGCAAGTGAGCTTCATGTGCTTGTAGGAAAATGGTAATTATAAAGACTGTAAAAACTTGAGGAGGTATAAACAAGTGATCAGAGCAGAATACAAAACGGTATACATAAATTAGATGAAAACAAAATTTTATTTATGGGTATTGTTACATTAAAATTTTTAATGGTATATTTTGATTAGACTAAAAATGTGGAATATAAACACAAAGATGGCAAAAATAAATCTTTTTGTTTAACTTAGCTATATGCTACCTGACATTTATTGAAATACTATGTTATAGAATGTTTCTCATCTATTTGTCATTATCATTTCCTTCCTTTCTTGTGGGACATTTTAATACATATTTTCTCTGAAGTTCATCCCTCTTAAAATGCAAAGTCATGGAATGACTGCTTATCTATTCATGTTATGCAATGTTTATCTATGCCACAAACCATTGTACTATCAAAGATTTTCCTCTAACTACCAGGAACTCACCTCCCGTGGTGATACTGTTTCTGCTTCTCTGCTTCTGTTGAGAATATATATATACCAGCAACAGAAACAGCAAGAACAGTTCTTTACAAACATCTTGTGCTTATCAAAGGGAAGAAATGTAGTCCATTACAGTTTCATTCACTCCGTGCTAACTTTAAACGTGATTTTCATAAAATGTCTAACCTTAACAGGACAGATCTAAGTTTTGCAAATATAATCACAGGACCAATTTACATTGCTTCCTCAAACAAAATGGAAACCAATATGGTCACTTGGAAGACATTACCTTTTGTTTTGAATGAATTTCAGTGAAATTTGGTCTGTGATTTAATTGTGTGAAGTTGACAGTTCACTTAGAATTTTCAAGTTAATATAACCATGGATTCTTATTTACATGTAATTAGTAGTGAGTAACTTTTTACTGTATATGGAGTCAAGTCAAGGGAGAAATGTGTTCCTTTTTATTGTAAATGAAAAACATTAAACACACAAAAAGTGGTTTTTTTTTTTACAACATGCAGTACCTATTTTACTGAATAAAGAAATACCAAGAGAATTTTGTAATGCTTTTTAGTCATTAAAATGATTATGTGTGGGCATGGTTGAGAAGTAACAATGCAGAGTTCACTTTATAGTCTTTCATAACACAATTAGTTACAGAGTACACCAAGGAGCTAGGTGGGCTGTGTAAAGTTTCAGGACTCTGTGAACAGCTTATCATCTGATAAACTGAAAGGCGTGGGTGACGCCTTCTGCTTCATGGTTCCCACGGTATTTGTCATTCAGTAGACAGTGAAGCTCAGTTTTGAGCACTAAAGCTGACCTATGTGGTATTGACTTATTTCCCCCAAAGTGTTTGTAGATGCTATGGATTAAAATAAACACTAGGTAAATTAATATTCTCTGCTATGCTTTTGAGCAAAACTATTCCCCGATGGCTAGCATATACTTATGTGAAAGAACTCTCTATGGGCTTTGCACAATTTTACATATTTTTAAAGTCTATTTTTATAGCAATATTTTATAGGACACAGAGCTTCTATCTAAGGTAAATGGTAGGTTTGTCTGCTTTACAAAACAAATTATATGTTCCTCCAGGGCAAATGCTATGTAGCTTTGCTTTCAGTCCATTATAATAGTTAGGGATTTTCTAAGCTTAGGGCTCCTCTGAAGTGCTGCAAACCCATTGTCTGTGTAGCCTCCATCTGGCAGCACCTTTGTACCCCTCTGCCGAAGTAGAAGAGCAAGGAAAAGGATTAAGAACATGAGAACACATAAATCATACTACTTACTATATATACTATGTGTAGTCTATGTATACTCTGTGTATGTCTGACCTCTGAGCTATGTACCTTCCAACAATATCCATTAAATTGTGGCATGCTAATTCATTAGCTACACCATTTTTGAAATGATTCTTGTTCTTTTCTTTCATTCTTGTGTCAAATACTGTTAATTAGAATATTCTTTATGTATCTAGTAACTGAACAGAGTCTTGGACACTTCTATTATTGAAGACGGCACTCCAACTCACCAGGCTTGAGAATTGCTAGCTAAAACATAATACAAGTTCAAGGTATTTTATCTTAACTGCTTTGGAACAGGTGTATTTCACAGTCTGTTGGATTTTATAATATTTGCATTCACTTTATCAGTTGAGCATGCCTAACCCAAAACCCAAATCTTTTCAAAATTTACCAATTCGGGAGTGGTTCAGATTAAGAATGTCATTTCGTAGAGTCTTAAAACCCTGAACATAATGACTTCATTATAGATTCCTCAAATTTTCAATTTTATAATTAAAGACCTCTGTCAAAACTGAAGAAAGTTGCTATCAACTAGTAACAAGTGACCCCAAAGAAACAAATGCCTCTTACTGAGGGTAGGACACTTCTATGTGAGATAATAGCTGCGGATATAAATTTAAAAAATGAAACTATGTTATCTATAAATGAGAAGACCACAGAAAGATGTTATGAATAAATCTGGCCTAAATAAAGCCTCTCAAAACATTAAATTTCTGTAGTAATTTAGGTATTGTAGATATTTGTGAATGAAACAGAAATAGGGCCAAACAACAATAGCACTCAGTTCAAAGACATCTAGAGTGCAACTCTGTTCACATTTGTGTGTGCTCATTCTCCATTTCTGTATATGATGCAAATGTAAACACTTGCAAATACTGAAATGCACAGATTTTAGGTACACAGTTTGGACTGTATGACAGATTGATATAGCCATGTAACTACCACTGTAACAAGACATAATCCCTCTTCCTTTCTTATCCCCACACCCAGGCAAACCTCTGATAGTAATTTTGATTGTAACCTGAAATTAGTTTCAACTCTCCTTATTATATACTTTACAAGTGTTTTTAAGCCAGTAGGTGTTGGTATACTCTTTTAATATCAGCACTAGGGAGGCAGAGGAAGTTTGAGGCCAGTCTGGTCTACAAAGCAAGTTCCAGGACAAGCCAGTGCAACACAGATAAATCCTGTCTCAAAAAACCCAAAAAAGTTTGCTTTAGTATTTATTTTACATGTATGGACATTTTGCTTGTAAATGTGTCTGTGTACCATATATGTGCCTGGTGCTCATGTAGGCCAGAATAGGGTGCTGGATCTCCTGAACTATAGTTTCAGGTGGTTGTGAATCAACATGTGTGTGTTGGTGAGCAAACTCAGGTCCTCTGGAAGAGTAGCCAGTGTTCTTAACTGCTGAGCCATCTTTCTAGTCTCTTATTATATACTTCTTACAGTGTGCTTATTGAACAAGCACTCAAACACTGAATTACAACCCTAGTTCCAAACCATACAGTTTTCAGTGAGTGAAAGAGTTGAGGTCATTTAGAATCAGCATAGTCCCTTGAAAGGAAGTATGACCTGCATGATAAGGCATGAGGAGAGAACGTTGAAAGAGTCACATTTACAATGGGATAGGAATTCATCAGTGTGGCTATGGGATAAGGCCAGTTCAGGCACCCTCTCCTCTGGTGCCCAAGGACCGAGCTGGGGACATCTCCTTGGACACCTGGGAACCCCTCTAGGGTCAAGTCTCTTGCCAACCCTAAAATGGCTCCCTTAATTAAGATATCTTCTTCCCTGCTCCCATATCCACCCTTCCTCCATCTCAACCATCCCACTGCCCTAAGCTTTCCCCAATCTCCCATTCTCCCTTCTCTCTCCCCATCACCCCTTCCCCCATCCCACCCTCACCCCCATGCTCCCAACTTTTGTCTGGCAACTTGTCTACTTCCAATATCCAGGAGGATAAATATATTGTTTTCTTTGGGTTCACCTTCTTATTTAGCTTCTTTAGTGTTGGGAGCAATGAGACCCCAGATCTTGAATTTCTTGTAATCCCCTGATCTGAGTGCCTACAGCTGCTCTGAGCACGAGACCTTCAGGAGTAGCTGATGGCAGAGTGGTTTCTGGTGGGTTTGGCTGTGGCATGGCTATCTCTATATATTCTGCCCCTTAACACAATAAGGGGGCATTCTTGTGGAATTCAAGGATGACCCGTTTCACTGTCTTTCTTTCTGTCTGTGTGTGTCTGTGTGTATTTTAACCTCCTGCCTCTTGCCCGAAGCTCAGTAACTGGGTGCCAGCGCAGCGAACGCAGACACAGGGGTGCGGTGTGTGAAACTTTAGTATCACGAATTATAGGCTCAATGTCCTTTGTTTATGACTAGAATCCACTCATGAGTGAGTACGTACGATAGAACCTTCATCTGGCATTGGATGGAGATAGAGACAGAGACTCACATTGGAGCACTGAACTGAGCTCCCAATGTCCAGATGAAGAGCAGAAGGAGGGAGAACAAGAGCAAGGAAGTCAGGACTGCGAGGGGTGTGTCCACCCACTGAGATTGTGTGACTGATCTAATGGGAGCTCACCTAGGCCAGTTGGACTGGGACTGAACGAGCATGTGATCAAATCGGACTCTCTGAATGTGGCTGACAATGAGGGCTGACTGAGAAGCTAATGATAATGGCACTGGGTTTTGATTCTACTGCATGTACTGGCTTTTTGGGAGCCTAGTCTGTTTGGATGTACACCTTCCTAGACCTGGATAGAAGGGGGAGGACCTTGGACTTCCCACAGGGCAGGGCACCCTGACTTTTCTTAGGACTGGAGAGAGAGGGGGAGAGGGAGGGGAAGGTGGGAGGAAAATGGGAGGAGTAGAGGAGGTGGAATTTTTTAATAAATAAATAAATAAATAAAGGAAAAAAAACCCAACGGGATAGGAATGATTAGAGCACAGATCTAACCAGACTTAGTTTAACAAAGAAAGAAGATTCAAAGGGTGTCCAGCAACTCTAAGAACGTTAAATCCACGGTTAGATCTTCAAGAGCATAGGAATGTGATGGGGGTGACATTCAAGATAGATCAGCCTCACAGCCGCATGCAAAACAGACCAGCTAGGGAGGGAAATCAATTGTAAACCAAAACAAAACAAAACCAAAAACAAAACCAAAAACAAAACAAAACAAACAACAACAACAACAACAAAAAACCAGAATTTAATCCACAGTCGCAAATACGGTTCTGCATGTAAGCCCAGGCCAAGTTAGCTCATCCATTTGGACACATTTGGTAAAGGTCTAAGTAGCAAAGTCAAATTGGTTTTGTGAACAAGGTCATCAGCAGTAGTGAATGGAAGCTGACAGCATAAAAAGGCAATGACAAGTAGAGGGCAAGACAAATCAGTGTGGGATTCAATCTTCCTCACATAATCTATCAAGGTCCGGATTAAGAACATGTGTAAGATATATGGATTTGCACATGACATGAAATTAGAAGACTGCTCACTTATCAAAAAGAAGGAAACAAAATCCCTTCTCAGGAATCTATAAAAAAAAAAAAAGAAGGCCCTGTGCTGACAAACGGCTCTTACAATTGAGCATGGAAAAACAAGGAGGGAATAGAGACCAAGTGAGAGGTCCGTGCAATATGGTACAAATAGCATACCATACTGCACACACTAATATCTCCTGGTAAGTGAACAGTAGTGCCACAAGTGAGTCAGAAATAAAACAAATCAAGCCATTATGCAAAGCACGGACTCCACAGATGTAACAGAAGCCAGAACAACGTGTATTGTATTCCAGAGCACCTAGAAAACCCCTATCTGATGGCAGGTTTGTTAGTTTGTGGTTTAATTGGAAAGGAGTTCACAGTGATTTGGAAACACCAACAGATGGTCACTAAAATAATGGTCTATGAAGTTGTTCACAGGCAGAAAGTGTGGTAAAAGGAATCAAGATATTATCCTAAGGAGATTAAAATAAGGTATAAATAGAAAGTTCATTGTTCTAAGAGAAGTGATGAAGGCAGATGCTCCTGTTCAAAAGAAGAAAATACTTGCAAGAGGGGAAAAGGGAACTTAGAAGAAATCACTAGCAACCCTGAGCTAACCTGGGCCCATATTGCGATTATACTAAGCAGTGACTAACATTTGTAAGACAAAATAGAAAAATATTGGCCTTTTGGAGAGAAATATACCTAAAAGCAGAATTAAACCCCTGCCATTAAAGTTAAACATATTCTTGGAAAACGTTCCATAGAGTTCACTCATTTTGTTAGTTTATCTCATTGTTAGAACTGGTAACCAAAAAGTTTCTCACAATGAAGTAAACCACAGAGTCCACATAAACTTCAAAGTGTATAACACTCTTTCTAAACAATTTCAGCTTAAGGTTACTGTTTTTGGTTCTTATAGTCACAGAATAAATATTTTTTGGGTGGGGGGGAAGGATGTCATAAGTGGATATTCCACTCCAAACTGATAGATGATGTATGGTTCATTGACTTTGCCCCAAATACCTACATGTTGTGTGTTATGTAAGAGTTTATCAGGGAAACTGAGTTGGAGAATTAAATGGTGCCTGATGTATTTGCATCTTAAAGAGACGCTTGTTAACACAAATGAATGGGTTTCTAATGGTAGGCATTCTATGTAAGAACTTTCTGGCCAGAGGCACATTTCTGGCAGCTTGCCCTGAGGTAAGAGAACTTAATAGTAAATGGTAGTTAAAAAAATAATGTTTATGCTTACTCATTTTTTTCCTTCAGTTACCTATATGCCAGAATATTGGGAGCTGAAAATTATGCATTCTATAAATAAACAAACACCCAGTAAACCTGTATGTTAATATTTACCAGAAAAACCATTGTTGATGCCGCTGGTAAAATATCTCACATTCAATATTTTACATAATTAATATTTCAAAGAGACCTTTGAAATACTCTGTGTGTTTTATCAGAATCAATCATTTACTAAGGGCATGAAACACTAGTGAAAAGAAAAGCAAGGTAAAGGGAGTCTTTTAGATAAGATAAAGCAAAGATATTTTTGGAGGTAGGAATATTGATAACATTTAGCATTTATTGAGAGTCTAGTACTTTCTGGGTGATATAAATCCAATTTATATTAAATCCTCTTTAGTTTTCCAGGCAAAGAAACTGAAGCAAGCATAGCTACATTAACTTACTAGGGTTCACAGAACTGTAAACTGCCAAACAGAATCAACAAAAGAACACAGGAATGCCTTGAGTAGGGAGGAACCACAGCTCTAATGATTATAGGTAATTTGTCAGAAGTTGGTTTTTTTTTTTTTTTACAATCCACGTGTTAAGGATAGTTCTCATATCTTGAATGACTTCTAAAAGTAAAGAAGAATAACCTATGCTACATGACATTGTCAAAAATTCAAACTTCAGTCCCCAAGTCTTATGGAAACTCAGTCGCTCCATTCCTTATGCATCATTTATGGCAGTTTTTGTGCTATGAGAACAGAATTTAGTTGTGACATGGACTTGGTGGCCTGTGAAACCTAAAATATTTACCAGTCAGCTCTTCATAGAGGAAGGTTGTCCATCCTTGCACTATAGCATATGCTGCCAATGTAAACACTATATAGATTTTTAAATTTGCTTCTGAGGTGTTGAAGGACCTGGCAAGGACCAGTCAAATAAGACAGGCTTCACAATAGAGGAAGGCAATCAAAACATTATTAGTATTTACTATAAGGCTACTTGTGATTGAGATGTTTCCCATTTCAGTGGTGAGCCAAGGATGAGACAGCTATGGAGTAGCAATTATATATATACTTACAGGCAAAGCCATCCTTTTCCCCTCTGTATCCACTGATGTACACTACAATATTAAATTGTGGTCATATATAACAGAAGTGTCTGCCTCCAGCTACTTTACTGAGGCAAGAGGCCACAGGCTGCCCTTTGGGCTTTGCTTTGTATATGCTTTGTGTTCCTCTGCTAGTTTCAAATAGGGCAAGAGATGGATTGTTTTGTAATCTGAAGATAGCCATTTACCTACAAGGTAGAATGCATGTAAGTGATAACTTGAATTAACAGCCTTTCATTAAGCGACATAGGTCCCTCAGCTTCTCCTTTCCTTAGGTGACATAGTATGCTTTCGGATTCAAGGAGACAAAGTCTTCTATGGAGACTTTACATTCAAGAATCTTTCCAATTTTTCCTTTTCTATGAGAGAACCCACTCTCTCATTGATGCTGGGCAATTTAGTTTCTTTAAAAATGACCTATATAACTTCTTACCTATCAAATACAATACTGTATAATAAACCTCATCATTTTCATAGGAAAGCCAAACACAAGTTTAATAATGAAACAGAGGAAACAGAAGGGTTAATTGGGCACCCAGAGCACAAACCTGAGGTCAAATATACATTTGCATGTTACTTGGTAACTAGCACAAGCTAAGTGTGGAATGGAAACCATTTTGCAAAAACTGCCATTGTGAGGGTGTACTGTTGTAATAAATATCCTACATCCAGCAGGAAAGGTAGTCTAACACCAAGTATAAAAGTGTTGTAAATGAGGGAACTACAACTCTTAATTGCTGATGGTTGGCATGCAAGGAGTAAGTGGACAATTCATCAGCTGTCAATCTAACTTTCAAATTGTAGTGTTCTTCTCTTGCTTATCAGATTCTATAATGAATCACCTTTCCCACCAACTTCCTGTGCAACTGTAGAAAGGCAATTAATAACTTCACTCTTTTTATTATCATATATTTCTTATCACTCCACATTTTTGCATAACAACTTAACTGATGGTTATCTTTTAAGTGCAGGAAGTTCATGTGCATATAATACTTTCGTTTTTTACATAATCTTAAAATTTGTGTGAGTGTGTGTGTGTGTGTGTGTGTGTGTGTGTGTGGTGGGGGAGGAGGGTTGTCACACACATGCCACAGCACACTTGCAGAGGTCAGAGGAGAACTTTCCAGAGTAGGTTCTCACATTCCACTGCGTTAAGGTTGTGTCTATCTTTGTTCTGTTGCGATACTACATACTCTAGCTAGCTGTGCCGCCACCCACACTCCACCTTGCCCTAGAGTGCTGGGATTACAGATGCATATCACTAAATCTGGCTCTTTAAATTGGTTCTGTAGATCAAAATTTGCTTACACAGCTTGTTTTACCCTCTGAGTTACCTCCCTGTCTCCTGTATTTTTCTGAACGCTTTACCTGAAGAGTGCACACTGATGCATTCTTAGTACAACTACCCACTTTGCATATTGAACATTTTATAAAATTTATGTTTTGTTATGTTTTATTTTTCTTGGTTTCTCAAGACAGGGTTTCTCTATGTAGCCCCAGCTGGTCTATAAAAGCTAGTTCCAGGACAGGCTCCAAAGCTAACAGGAAACCCTATCTCAAAACAAAGACAAAAACAAAAACAAAAAACAAAACAAAACAAAACAACAACAAACCAGGGGCTATATAGGTATTCCAGTCTTCCTGGGGGCTAGAATTACAAACAGGTACTATCATATCAAGCTAAACAAATATTATTTTTCTTTCTTTTTTGCAGTGGTAGGCATCAAAAGTAGGGACTTGCATAATTCTAATTACCCTTGAGCTATATTTCCAGCCCTTTACTTCAGTATCATTGATGTCTGTTTTTATCTACCCATAAACTCTACACATGTTAACTCTACACTGCTAACATAAAATAAAAAAAAAAACTTTTATTTTCTCTCCTGTGACTTGCCAACTAACCATTCACTGTTGTGTCTTTTAGTTTAATAGCCACCTATGTCACAAAAAAGACAAACTGAATGAAAGAGGGGTGAAGAGAATTTTGGGAAAACAGTTCATTTTAAACTATCATTTACATGAAACGCATACTACCTTATGGATGGCTGTCTTCAGATTACAAAACAATCAGTCTCTTACCCCATTTGAAAGAATCAGAGAAACAAAGTATAAGAGCTTCCCATGCCTCTTGCCTCAGTAAAGGAGCTAAAGATAGATACCTCTAGTAAATACATGGAAGTACAATTTAATATTGTAATTTACATCAATGAAACAAGATGAAAAAAGTATAATTTGCCTCCTCACTCCTTCTTTTCCTTCCTTCCTTCCTTCCTTCCTTCCTTCCTTCCTTCCTTCCTTCCTTCCTTTCTTCCTTCCTTCCCTCTCTCCTTCCCTTCCTTTCTTCCCTCTCTCCTTCCCTTCCTTTCTTGAGAGTCCTGAAAGACTGCTTCAGGAGAGAAATACTAAGATTCTATTTTCAGATTCATTGGATCTCCTGATGAAATTGCTGAAAGGGTAATTATGTAGAAAGCAGACAAAAATGACTCCGGGTAGTCTATGGCTTTTGTTTTCTCAGACTCTGGGACTTATGTTATTGTCAGATTTTTGTGGTCCTTTGATGACGGAGATACCTACATTCACATGCACTCTTTACCATTGAAGGCCCTAATTACCAGTTATTCCCCAATTTTCTTATTTATAAAATTTCACATTATCTGAGATCTAGCATGTCTAAAGTTTATTTAATCATAAAGAAATATTTACCACATTCCCTAATTATTTCCTATCCCAATTATTTCATTTCTCATTAGTCCCCAGACTTGGAATTTGTGGATGTTCTTTTACATTTTTTATCCTTCTTCAAAGTCAGCAAGAACTTTATACCAAAGTTTTCCATGCATAAAATCTCAAATCAGCATAACTTTTCCAATTGAGTCAGTCATTTCTTAACCATGATTATTACTACTTGAAAACAACAACAGCAACAAAAGAAACAAAACCAAACTTGTTGAATTCCATTCTTATCTTTTCCAGGATTGAAGTGTAAGCCTTTTCTAAGATTCAGTGCTTATCAGATATAGTCTAAAATGCAATAAAAAATAAAATTACTTTTGATGTTTCCTTGGCTTCTGCTATGCTATTTTTGTTTATTATTTAGTATTTATCTGAGTAGTCATATTTTTGTATGTTCCCTTATGCATTTCATTTAAGAAATGAAAGACTAAACCAGATACTTTATCTGTATATATATATGTGTATATATATACATATATACACATATATATATATAGACTAGTATGTAAATATATTTCAGCTTACCATACCTATTAAAGGGAAAAATTGCATGAGTTTATTTCAGAAATATTTATAAAGGTAACAGACAATTCAAATAAATATATTAACCATAGTATGCTTTATTAAATTATTAACATTCAGAGAGGCATTAATTATATACCTCACAAAAATAAAGGGATTTAGCATACAATAAGTAATAATTAATTTTAGGATAAATAAATAAACCCCCTAAGGCAGAACTCATTGTAAATTTTAAATATCACTATTACTAATTAACTTATGAATTTTAAAAGAGAATATATTAAAAGTAATGTGATAAGTGTAAATTAGACCTTTTGGTGTTTTAAATAATCAAGTTAACACTAATTAACCCATTCAGCACTTTAAAATTTTCACTTGGTGAAAAAAAGTAGCATTTCTGAATTCAAGTTTTCTAAAATTAAGTCCTTCAGTGTCCATGAATACAGACAAGGCAATATAGAATTGAACTCTCTTGAAGAGAATCTATATTTACAAATCAGTAAGCAAAGATTATGGATGCCATTGAATTATATGAGTTGATTGGTTAAAAGAAAATGGTACAGAATTACAAAATTCGGCACCAATACCTTGGAGATATCATCATGTCAAATTCTGAAGATTTTGTGCATCTTTTTTTTTTTTGTTTTGTTTTTTTCATGGTTTATTTTTTTTTATATTTAAAAATTTCCATCTCCTTCCCTCCTCCTCCCCCCTCCCTCCCCTCCTTCTCCCCTTTCTCTCCCCTCCTTCTCCCCCTTCCCTCCCCTCCCCTCCACCCAGTCAGAGCTAATATTAATGTTTTTATACCTCACAAACACCCAGTGAAACCAAAGAACATGCTGGCATTTAAATGTAGTAAGGAGATGGGCAGGCCTGCTTTTCATCCTGCCCAGCTCCCAGCTGCCTGGCTAGTTTATGCTCCAAAATAACAACACAAATAGTATTCATTTAAACACTGCTTGGCCCCTTAGCTTCAGCCTCTTACTGGCTAACTCTCACATTTTGATTAACCCATATTTAGTAATGTGTGTAGCACCACGAGGGGTGACTTACCGGGAAGATTCTAGCCTACGTCCATCTTGGGTCGGAGCTTCATTGCATCTGACCCAGAGAGGAGAGGCATGGCAATTGCCCGAGGCATCTGCCTCACTCCCAGCATCCTGTTCTGTCTACTCCACCCACCTATGTTCTAACCTATCAGGCCAAGCAGTTTCTTCATTAATTAACCAATGAAACAGCAAATAGAAACATTCCTACATCATTTAAAGATTATCATTCCTTAGAATTTAACATCTACTTGACCTTTGTACAGCTTCAATTTTAATTCAAGAACTCCCATGGCTTCTGCCATGCACTATGCTATGAAGTAACTATATTATTTTATCCAGTGTTTCTCTGTGTAATAGCCCTGGCAACTGCTTTGTAGACCAGGATGGCCAGGAATTCAGAGAGATCTACCTGCCTCTGCTCTCAAAGTGCTGGGATTAAAGGTGTGTGCTACCACCACCCAGCTCCATAAATTTTTTATACTGCATTAAAATGGTCAGGCCTGCAGTGAGAGTTTTGGAAAAAAAACATTATTTATTTAAACAGGCTTTAAACTCAGGCTGGCCTTGAACTTCTGTTTCTTGTGTATCATTTCCTAAGTGCCTGGATTGCAGATACATGCCACCATTCCTGATACTAATGAGACCATTTTTTTGGCATGGGACTAACTGGAAAAGACTTAAGATTATAAACAGATTGCAGTCCTGGCCCTTCTTAAAACAGTTGGCTCCAGAGAGGACAGCAGAGAGAGCTGTGATGAGGAAGCACTGCTCCAGTGATCATTCATTCAGCGTATTCTTTACGAAGTTGCTCAATGACTCTTCCAAGCTACCAAAGCAAAACCACTGGGTCCTTACTCGATGGACAATATTAAGTCAAACCCAGAACTAACTGTAAGGGATCCGCCTAAGGTTATGTATATTTGCACCCTCTGATGCAGGTCAAGTTGGAAGAGAATTTGCGTTAAATAAAAGTTTCACTGGTTAAGCTGAGCAAAAATAAATTCTTATACTTTATGAATGGATCAAGTACTTGTGGAGACAGGGGTCTAGTAAGACAGTTGTCTTAGTATGGTCCATAGGTTGATAAATTGTCTCAGAAAAATCTATCTAAAGGAGAAAACTAGTGGTTTCATTACATAAGTAATCAAAGACTTTATCTGGCTTGTTCATCGAACAGCAAAACTTTTACTATTTATAATTATTTTTTCCTCTTCAAATAGTGTGGTTTAAAAATTGTCACTTGCCAAAAGGGCAGGAGTGAGGAGGATACCAAAAGCTCTTGACAAAGATTTAGGACAAGGCAATAGTCTTCCCTTTACAATTTATTCATCTAAACTCATCACTAAAATCTTTGCATACTATGTGATCTCATTCAGGATCGTTTGTGTCCTATTTATAGCCTATATCAGTGGAGGGAAATTACAGTCCACAAAGAAATGATAAGGACCATTTTTCACTCAGAGCTTTCATGGCAGCTAGTGATTTTTAGGATAGGGAAAATTTATCCCCATCCTTTCAAAACAATATACTACTTGTGCTCCTATGACATGTGGAATTCTTGATCTTTTATAGGACTATGGTTTTTATGTTAGAGAAAAGAAGAAAAGGATGTATTATAATTTCTTTGAAGAAATTACTCAACCCATGATGCTTTGAAAGTATCATTGTGTTTGTTTTAACAAGAAGCATTCATATTAGCAGTGCCTTCACCAAAGAAGGGAGACTATGCTTAGGGGAATCTGTTAAACCCTGAAATTTGGCGATATTTTAAAGTTTACCCTGAATTGTGAGGACAATGAAAAAGATATAACTCCTACATCAGACTCAATCCTGGAATAATTAAGATGTGCTGACTGGATATTAATAATTCACTCACTCATAAAGTGTAATTTGAATGCTGGCGCTAAAGATATTCAAATATTGCTTGATCTAATTAGAAATGATCATAGCATATTCATTTGGAAAAACGTGAAAAACAATGTTAAATTAACAAACTATATTGAGTATTTTTCTGAAGAAATACTATGCAAACACGAAATATGTTCATGGGAGACCAATGTATCTTTAGGTACCTCTTTGAAGGTTTGTTTTCCAGGGTGGCCTTGCAGTAATAAGAAGAGATTCTTCTTACTTAAAAGTGATTTAAATTCCAAAAATCTGCAGTGGAATTCTTTTAAATGTCAAATAGCCTATAAATGATCAACTAGGGTAGAACAGTTTTTGAGCTTCATCCATAACCCAAAATGATTATGGAATACTAGGATGTTCCTTTTCTACTGGAGAATTAGGGTTTTTATTAGCTTGAACTATATGAAGTTGGCATTTTAATAGGTCAAAAGTGGTCAAACTGCAGCAATTTCATATACTTTTAAATAAAATTTAGAAGCACAATTAAGCCATGTAAGCTATTAGTAACCCTTTGAGAAAATATTTCCAAACAGCAGAGAGGTAGACAAATACAAGTGGGAGACAGCACAATGTAGAAAGCAATTCTAAATACATCATTTGAACAATATAGACTTCTAACAGTTCCTGCAATCCACAACCCCGAACTCCATATTCTAAATCTGCATGAGTTACTAATGCAACCACCGTGACAACAAGAACACACAGCCAAGGCTTGAAACATCATCAGCTTTCTGTTTGGGCTATTATTTTGATGATGGAGATACTGCCCATTTTTACCGAGGTTAATATGCTTTGTTTCTTTCCCTAAAAGTCAGGAACAATTTTATAAGATCTACCAGATTCAGCCCCTTTTCCTCATTCCAGCATAAGGGATACAAGGCAGCTTATCTTGTCATTTTAATGAAACATCTTTGAGGTATGATTTCACTGGGGAGAGATTTAGAAATCAAAGCTTTAGCAGGGTTTGTGGAAATAAGTTAATGCAGTACTGAGAAAAACACAATCTCCAGAACTCATTTTTTCCCTCAGCAAGCATTAATGAATGTCAAACCTTTATAGATTAGTTAATATATTTAGAGATAGAGAATACTTGTTTATTTTTCTGAAACTGTAATTCAGCTAGTACTTCAGTGAGAATTGAATAAATAAATCCAATTATTATAGTGTTTTTCAGAGGAATATTCAACAACATTTGCAAAAAATGTCAATTTTAGTTTTTCTACTGCAAGCACATAAAATAATGACAACTGTTTTAATATTACCTAGCATATTAATATGTCTGCCACATTTGCACTTTCTTATTAATTGTAGTTTTATTTTTGTGCTTGAATTTATCAGATAGGAAAACAAACCAACCAACTCAGTTCAACCAAATACCTAATTACATTTTTCATGCTCTTTGTCATTTTGGTGAGTCTCTTGTAAAAGAACGTCAGCATGACTTTTATTAATGTCAGAGAATGCATTTTTTCCTTTTGATGGAAGAAGAAAAGACCTTTCACATTCAGAATTCAATTTTTTCTCCTAACATTTGCAATGACACAAACAAATGGTAAATAAAATTATCCTAATAAATATTAGAGCCAGTGGACCAGTGAGAGAGACTCTGAGCATGCTGTGAATATATCGAAAACCAAAGTGCATCTGAAATATAAAAATCATTGAACTTTTAAGAAATACTGAATAATTCAATAATTTTCTATGAAAGAAAAAATGAATTACAAACAATAATAATGATTAGTTAAACTCTGTCTATATATCAGAGAGAACTGGGAAACGTGATGAGAAAGTTTCCAAGTTTAACAGTTTAATATACTGGTTACAAAAGTCTGCTTTTGCCAGGTGGTGGTGGCTGGCACATGCCTTTAGTTCGGCACTGGGGAGCAGATAGATTGTTGAGTTTGAGGCCAACCTGCAACCTGGTTTACAGAGAAAGTTTCAGAACAGTCAGTGTTACACCCTGTCTCAAAACCTGAAAACATAAAATAAAACTCTCCACAGCTGTCAGCTTTCCGTGATGGGAACAGAGGCAGAGACCCACAGTCAATGATTAGGCAAAAAGAGAGCCCAAATTGGAGATCTCCATCAAATCCGTTCTCTTGGAGCTTGGGGAACACCACAGAATTACTAGGTTTTCTGCAAAAATGTTATGCCTGTATAGTTTGGGGCTCTAGTGAGATGCCTAATAGTGAAAGTTGGGGTTGTGGAGTCTCTTTTGTGTGCTTTGTGTGCTTGTGCGCTTTTCCTCCTACTGCGATGGATGTTCAGCCTTGATATGAAGGTTTGTGCCTAGTCTTATTTTATCTTGTTATATCATATTGGGTTAGTATTACTGCAAGGTCTGCTCTTTTCTGAAGGGTAACAGGGGAGGGGGTGAATCTGTGGGAGAGGGGAGGTAGGGGGAGGATAGGGAGGAGTGGAGGTATATATTGTATGAGAGAATATTTTTTATGTCTGCTTTCGGTTTTATCATCAAGAGTATAATTACAGTTCGTTTTAAAAATAAGATGCATGGGATGATTACAATTAAAGGAAGGGAATAATGATTGCATTCAAGAAACAATGGAATGTGCAGGAAAAGAAGTACAGTTTATGTTTATTCAAATATTCCTTATTGTATAAGGTTTACCTGTGTTTTTACATTGCTGTCCTCCTGGAACATTAAGAAACATTCCCTTTGTCTTACAGATGTAGAAAACTGGACTAGATCATCGGAAAGGTATCCTTATGTTTTAGGAAACTCAAACCATAGCAAATAAATTCAAAGAATTGATATTGCTCAATGTAAACTCCATATCAAGTACAGACAGAGAGACATGAAATTCTAGAAAACAACATCACTAACACTATGGTTTGGATAAAGTTTGATTACCCCACCCTTCAGCCCCAGCCCAAGGATTCATGTGTTGAAGTCTAATCCCCATTGTGAGGTACTTTAGGGTGCAAACTGAAACCAACTGTGGTGTTTGCAAGTAGGCCATTAGGGAAGTGCTAAAGTTTAGATAAGGTTATTCGAATAGAATTGTTTCATTGAATCTTCATGACTTTTTCAGAAAATTATAACCATCAGTACAGTCAGACATCCATTGTCTCCATCTTTATATTATGTTCTGCCCCACCTCAAGTCAGCAGGTGCTATCCACTTTGTTTTTCCAGATCCAAAAGCCTAAATAAATAACCCCCCTATCTTACCCAGTCTGGGTTATTTTTTTATGAGAAACAGAAAATGTATGAAGAAATTATTTATAGAGAATGTGCTGTAAACTCACTGTGATGAAATACCTTAAGCCACTAGGGATTAAAAAAGAAAGAGGAATCTTTGTGGAAAAATACATGAGAAATATGAAGCCATTTGTTGTGAGTATGTAAAGTATTCATCAGAGAAAAATGTTCAAACCCACTTTAAGAGAGAAGGAAACTATTTCTTAATATATCCAAAGAGGGCTGAAGATTATTTTTTGACAGAAGTTCTCATGGGAAAAGCTCTCTCTTTTTTTATTTGCTACACAGATCATGCTAGAATTGATAGAAAAAGATAGAGATTTTAAAGTAAATAAGAGAGGTCACTTGCAGGGAAAGCCTTTTAAAGAAGTGGGGATTTGTGAAAGGATTCTCACTTTTATTCAAGTCAAAGTATTCATTTTATTTTGTGAGCAAAGAATGCAGATACTATTCCTTTTGTTAATTCTATTACTTACATAAAACAGGGGTTTTGTGTGCCTGCAAACTGCATAGTCAGGGATAATGGCCACTTGTCATTAACACAGGAGCCCCTTCTCCTGAGAGCCCGGAACATAGTGCTTTACTAAGGCCATCTTGAGATACTTCATAATTTTTGATCAAATTATTGGAGGCAATTGTAGCAAAATAATCTGTAGCATAAGAATTTGTTTTGATTGTCCATTTTCCACAAATTTGCTTTTGGACATTTGTAAAAGGAGTATAAAGCCTTTACTTATGATTTCTGATAATTTCTAAATGATATTTTCCTTTCCTTTACATTCATAAAACCCTATTAAGGGAGAATTTCCTCCTCATTAAGTCACTTCTCTGTGAGGCTACACAACTTTTTTAATGCAATCAAGTGTGATTCAGTAAGAAAATGGTCTCAATGACCCAATTCCTTGTCATTGAAAAGAAACACTTGCTTGTTAAAAATATACATGAAAGTGTCCATTAAGAGTGAATAAAAAACCCTAAAATACACATACACAATATCATAGAAAAGGCATGGTGATAACCAGTAGAAGATAACATTCTTCTTCAATAGACATATTCCTGAACAGTTGTACAACTCGTTATATATCTCCTTTCTATTACAAAGGCATTCTATTTTAATATAAAGGGAAATGCTAGTTAAATTCCTCAACAATTCATTTTTACAAACTAAATTCACATACATACAGAATGTAAATCAGTTTCGTGAATTCATTTGGCATGTTGTAATTTTAAAAACATGACTATATGTATGAGTGAGAGACATGCTGAATAACACAAAGACAACTGGGGCCCCAGAAACATGTACAGTTGGTGCGGGAAGTCCTTCTATGTGTTGCTTTTATAAAGAAGCTGTTTTGGTCTGTGATACAGCAGAATAGAGCGAGGTGGGGAAAACTAAATTGAATGTTGGGAGAAAGAAGGCAGAGTCAGAGGAGAAGCCACGTAACCCCACCAAAGACAGGCGCTGGACGGAACTTTTCTAGGTAGGCCACAGCCACGTGGCAATACACAGATTAATGGAGATGGGTTAGTTTAGGATATAAGAGTTAACCAGAAATACACTTAAACTATTGGTCAAACAGTATTGCAAATAATAGAGTTTTTGAGCGATTATTTTGTGGTCTGGGTAGCCAGGAATAAACAAGTGGCCTTTGCCTACATACAGTATCGAGAGTATCTTCTTATTTTGTCACAGAATACTTCTTAATTCTGACTGATCCTACCACAGTCAGTAGATTGAAAATTTTTTTGAAACACAAAGCATGTAGAAAAGGGTCTCTTGCAAATACACAATGATATCACGACTCAATATAAAAACACAATTAAAAACATTTTCAAGCATTAGCAGTCTGGGACAGTGGGAAGAGGCAAGCTCTATTCTCTGTTCTACTCTTCTGTACTAAATAGCAAGTGCTTCGTGGCCTTGACTGTGTGCTGCTTCAGCAGAGTTGTCAGCCTATAAAATAGGATCATGTGTCATTGGATTCTCGGGCTCTTAAACTTCAGTTGCATCAGAATCACCAGGAGAGCTTACTAAATAACGACTTGCTCTCCCCATGACCCATCATCTCCAGTTGCTTATTCAGTAGTTCGGTATGAATCCAGAAACTCTCCCTTCTACAAAATTCTAATGGTACATTTAAGCTACTGATCTAGAGGCTGGATTTGTGAACTACTGTCCTAGAAGAATCCTAAGACAAAACTCCAAATGCTAACACCTACAGTAACAGAATATGTGATGAAATGAGACAAATGGAAAGAATAACTATCCCCATAAGATTACCAAGAATAAAAAATGTCTCCCAAAGTCCTAAAGAGTGTGTGTGTGTGTGTGTGTGTGTGTGTGTGTGTGTGTGTGTGTGTGTGTGTGTGTGTGAAAGCTAGAGGTCAGTCAATGTTTTCTGTCTTCCTCTATTGTTCTCCACCTATTTTTTTGAAACAGGTTCTCTCACTAAACATGGAGCTCACAGATTGGCTAGACACTGGAATTCTCCTGACTTCACACTGAGCATAATTCTCAAAGTATCTGTATCCCAAGGAACCTCCTAGAAAATTAGTAATTATTAGTTTACTGCTGAATTCTACATTTTGGCATGACCTAAATAGATAAAGCACTAGAAGTATATTATGACATATTGGGCATTGCATTTCTAGGAAAATTCTGAACTAACCAAATGTTCTTTAGAAATGGAATGAAAGAGGAAAAAAAGCCTTTCTTACAGTGCCTAATATAATTGTGAAAACACAGAACAGAGGGAAATGCAAGAGAACACAAAGAGATTACTTAATTCATCTCAAATAGAAACGGAATTGCTGAGGCAGTTCTCACCACCTTATTTATATATCAGATTGCTCACAAATCATGATGTCACCTACCAGGCAGCAATGCATCAGGAAGTGTGTGACAGTGCAACAATGCTGAAGATGGAGGGAGAGTCGCACAGCAGAATGATGAAAAGGCATCATCAAGTCATAAAATCCACATGGCTTTACGGGTAAATATTACATAAAAATATTACATGATAATAAGAAACTCGTTTCAGAAACTCCCTACCATCAAGAAGGTACTGTTTATAACAAAGGACTTCCATTTGGTGAACTAAAGGTTGGTACTTCTTGAATGAATATCTTGAACTTAATTTACAGATGGTCAACATGCAGGAATCCTTTTCCTATCATATTTGAGAGACAACTAACAAAAACAAAAGTCCACACAAACAAATTTGGATATGATCTCATTTTTCCATTTAAATAGTACGACATATTACCACCTGACAGAGATGGTGCCCCAGCAATGTATGTAACTTCCAGTTTTATCTTGGTACCTAAGCAACAAGTTTACTTCTTAGTTCCTGTGTATTTATTTGAGACAAGGCTTTCTTTATGCAACCCAGGTCGGCTAGAATGACCTTGAATTATTGATTATCTGGCCTTCATCCTTCAAGTACTGGGACTGCAGGTATAAACCACAGTGCCAGGATTTATTGTTATTTACTTTTACAGTATGTTTTTGTTTTTTTTTTTTTTTGAGACAAGGTCTCACTATGAAGACCAGGCTGGCCTCCAACTTAGAGATCCACCTGGCTCTGTCTCCCAAGTACTGTAAGTAAAGGTGAATGCCATCACACTAGGTGAGTTTCTATACCCTTCAATTATGGTGTTTACTATTGAAGCCCAGAGTACACAATATTTTTTCATAAGGTTATACTTATGTGTGCTTTTAGTAAGGAAATTCCATACCTTTTCTTATATAATTGTTTACTGCGCTTCTCTGGGGCATTCCAATCAGAGAGAGGATGAAAGAAGCTAGGCCGGAAGCTGAACAGACAGCCCCTCCTATCCCTAGTTCGGAAAGTCAGGAAAGACGCAGTCCTTTGGGGCTTTCATTTATTGTTATGGTTACGCAAGTGAAAATGGATATTTTCAACATGCTTTAGTCACAGGAGCTTAGAGGATTACTTAAAAGTACAGGTTACATATACTGTGGGGGATGGACTGTGGTTCCATTTAAAGATTAATGCTACTGAGGTTCATCTTTAAAGGCATCTCTACAGTCCCAATGTCAATTTCCCCTCAAAATATGATCAGATAGCCCTTAAAACATAGCTGTATTGACTAAGAGCAAAGAAAAAGAGATGTAAAGGACAATATACCGAGTCCTAATAACATAATGGATTCTGCTTACAGTGGATAGAGCTCTGCCTTGAAACCGGTTGCAAAGCGCCTTTTTAGAACACGAGGGAAGACACAGGGGAGGCAGTTTCATATACCATACCTCAGTTCAGTAGAAAGAGGTTGGTTAAACACTCTGTCCTGAGACATACACCTTTCATTTTCAATTGTTTTCAAATAAAAAGAGAGAAATTCCCTTTTCAAGTTGGATTGTTTAAATGCACCTACAGCTACTCCTGTCTGGCAAAGGCTAGGCAAGCTTTCCCTACTGATGCATTTCAAAAAAGGTTCAATTGGCAAACGAAAGCAAGTGCAAAGGGCTTTTGACAAAAGAGGACTAGAGGGAACATATTTCCCTTCCACGGCAATACTGTTCTAGAAAATCAGACAAGGTAGCAAGTCAACCAAGAATGTATAAGATACTTTTGAGAGGGAAAACTAATTTGAAATTTTTCAAACCAGCAACTGCATAAGATTATTAATGCAAATATTCAGGTAAGGATCATGTTATAACAGTGAGCTAGAGAGTCAAACAAAGTCACACATTTTTACCTTGCACCTTACAGCAAAGCCTAACCCAGAATTCTTTGAAAATATAATTGTCTTAACCCATACAAGTACACAAATCTGAAAAAAGATGCTCTGGATTCTGTCTGATCATCAAAATGGCTTATTTTAGACCCATACATATCCAAGGCTCAGCAAACAGAGCATGTTAAATCAAATTCAGGAGTTCTGAAATATCTACTCTGATAAAGAGAGGGTCATTTTTAAAAAGCAATATACCCTTAAAGTAGAATACTGAATTGGTTTTAATAAATAAAAGTATTCTATCATCCATTGTTAATTGCACATTTAAAAGGATATTTTTTAATCCCAAAATTAATTATATTATCTTCTTCTGGGCTTTTATTAAGCAACAAACAAAATCAATGATTGATTAGGATGACAGTCAGATAAAATTCTAAGTTTAGGTTTTAATGTATTTCTAGTATCATTTTTAAAAAGGCAGAATGAGTCTCTAAGATTATGGTATCTTTATTCCCATAATTTCTTAATAATTAGTTATGATTATTTTCTACTTTATTGATGTGTGAAGGGAATAACTGATGACTGAGGATTGGTCATTTGAAAAGAAGAAACATGGAAAATTTTAAGCATAAATATACATCATATATGTGAAAGACATTAAATTTACATGTTAAATGTTCTGCACACTCTATGAGCATACACATAAGCATGTAGTTCCACATGCCTGAGTCATTACATCTTACAGCAGAGGTATCCATAGACAGAATATCTCATAGTTAACAACCCTTTAAGTAGGACAAAGATTCTGATTTGTAAGATAGTAGTACTATGATTTGGGTGTGTCACTCTGCTCAGTATACTCTCGGCACTTCTAAAAAACTTGTAGGATTAAAATTAAAGAAAACATTGAAAATTTTTCATCTGGAATACTCCTTTTGCACATTTAATGCAACAATAAATTTTGTCCTTTATGAAGACCAAGGCTTCAAGGTCAGCTGTGGGTGGAACTAATATATATATTTTTAAAAAGCATTATTGGAGACTCATATAGATTCAGTGTAGTTTTCTGGTTCTCTGAATCTGTTAGGTGTAATTACTGACAGGAATCCAAACGTATTCAACTGAGAAGAGAGCCAAATTAACCACAATGTGGGTAAATAACAGCTGTTATTCCTTTGATACTTTTCTACAATAAGAATGAAAAATCTTAAAATATGGACTCAAAGCATATCTCTAATAGGTGATTGGGCCACTTACAATGTGTTTTGATCACTTCTTACGTAGTCAATTTTATTGTTTTCACCCACCTGCTCCAATATTCTTATGGATATTTTTTTCCTTAGTGAAGACACATAAGGCATACACATACTGTAAAGAAAAGCCAAATTTGTAATTGCCAGTTTAACTCATCTCCTACAGAGGACTGATGAAATCTTGCTAAATGCTCAGCACACAGAAGACAGCTCTTACAGTTTTTATGAATCCGAGGTTCTGCATTTAGAACGTAAGAATGCTTAATGAGACCTAAGTAAATTACCCATCTTGTTTCACATATTTATTTTTGTCTTCCCATTTAAAAGAATATTTTTAGTAGATGTAGAAACTTGTTTTCTTCAAGGGCTGATAGAATGAGAGTTTAGCACTTATTTCCACTGAACTGATACCATACACATAATTACTGTGGTATGAGGTCAGAACAAAATTATCACTAATGATAAGTGGCTAAAATGTGCTACAGGAAGAAATACTTGGAATCTTATAATCATAGAGTATATTCTGGAAGTAGTTTAGATACCAATACTCTTAAAATTGGCCCACTAGAGACTACAAGAAGATTCCGGCGAACTATTAATAAGTACGGGCCATGCACTATCTGTCTAAAATTGTATTTGACTGTCACAAGCTACACATTTTCACTTGTGTAAAGTATAAAAGCAAAATCCTATATGAGATAAGGAGATTTGGAGTGGGGAAGTGAGGCTTGTGCACTGATAAGGCTTTAGAAAGACAATGCACATTAAAGACTGTTGTGCAAATGTCCTTTTAGTTAGTCATAAAACCTGAGTGATCAAAATATCTCTCATCCTAGGCTAGCCAAATAAATGTTATCAATAGTCACCTTCATATATTCACTGAAAATAATTTTATTATTTATAAATTATGAAATCATTATTAAGCACCAACCGCAATCTAGAAAAGTGCTTAGAGATTTAAGTCCTCCCATTTATTTTGCATGAAAATCCTATAAAATAGATGCCATTCCTTTCTCTGTCTTTTAAATGAGAACACTGAGGATCAGTAAGGTTAGGTTGACTGTCAAGGATACACAGTAAATGAAACACTCAAGTTTGTCTGGCTTCAAAGATAGGGAGGTAAACTCATTTCAATTGTAGGTTAATGATGAGCCATCTGCCTGGGATGACACAACATCAAAATCAGAAGGTTATTGGTGATGGCTACGGTAGAAATGTTGTGTTTCAACATGTTAATAGTGGTTGAATTTGCACAATTCAGAAACTGTTTATTAAATAAATCACAAAAATATGACATATTTTTTCATTTTTCTAACCCTTTCTTCTTTTCTTCTCTGTGTTAACATCCCTAGTTTTATGGGAAGTAGCTTCGTAGATAAGGCTGGCCTCCAACTCACAGAGATCCACTGACCTCTGCCTCATGAGTGCTGGGACTAAGGGTGTGCGCCATCACTGCCTGGCTGGCATCATGCTTACTTAAAAGAGATCCAAAGATATTTTATGAAGACAACACACTCCCATACCAAAGGAAATGGCTCATTTGGTAGGAAGTTTTACTGTACAAGCATAAAGATCAGAGTTCCAATATCCAATAACCATATTAAAAAAGAAAAATCCAGGCATGGTTGGCATGCAACTGCAACCTCCATACTGTGTAGGTGGAGACAGAATGATTGCTAGGGGTTGATAGAGTCTAGCTCGAGGTTCAGGAAATCCTGTCCTGAGGGAATAAGGTGGAGAGTAACAGCAGGACACTCAGCATTCTCCTCTGGCCTCCTCCATCTGTTCATGGATATGCACACGGCACCCATACCTTAGTGAGTTAAAAGCTCCAAAGACCTGGAAAAAATTCACTGTATTGAATAATTTTTAAAAAGTCACCCACAAATCTCCATTTAGAAATTCCAACCTGGAGAACAAGGAGGGAAAAACTCTGATTTTGAACAAATAGAGATATCTTTACATATTTGTTAATACAGGGAACTAGGTAGTTTAAATAAGTAGGTCATCATCCTGATATTCCTCTTTCTACAAAGAGATAGCTTTACTAAGTCAGGATTTTCTTTTAGTTCCACCAAGTCTATGAACTTGCTTAACACTGCATTAGCATCTATGAAGTATTCATTAGCATATGTAAAATATACAAGAATGATGGTGTATATTAACTCAGTAATTTATATTATCAGAGATGCTTAAATATTACTTGAATAGATTATATCATTTGTGGGGTTTTCCATCTGTAATTTGGGTTACTATCATTTAAGGTCTTGAGTATGACAGTAGGAAACACAGTTTTGACTTATCCTAATTTAAAATAATGTACAAGGAAAAGCATTTATTCACTTAGATGGCATAACTGTTTTTTGAGTTAGGTCTCTCTATCTAGTTCAGGCTACCTGAAAATTAAGATCTTCCTTGCCTCTGCCTCACAAGTGCTATGATTATAGGTGGGAAACACCTTGCGTAAGTCAAAAGATAATTATTTTCAATTTTGGAAAATAAAGAATAGCAAAATTTCTATCAACCATTATTTCTAGAATTTGCTTCTTTGCTAAATGTATTTGAAGTTTATTAAGAAAATGTTTCATATAACTCTAAGAACAGGCATGTGGAGAAGAGGACAGAAGACATTTAAGAGAAGGACAGTAGTACATGTTCTTGGTTAGGGCAGGCTTCCTGGAGAGAATGTGGCTGGGCATTGCATTAAAATACTAAGGGTATATGCATAAAAACTTGCTATTCTCTCTTGTGAAGCCTGAGTGATCCTCATTTATTATCAATGTACTAGAAGGCAACAGGCAACCCTAATTTCCATATTATATTATATAAAGGAAAACAAAACCATTCCTGATTAAATGATATTTACATCAGAGTCATAGTTGCAGTTTTCAATTTTAAACTACCAATTTTTTATGTATTTTTTCTATTGCTTCCTGCAAGCCATTGCAGGTAATGTGCTTACCTCAATAAACATGGAAAGAGATTTATTTACAAATATTTGGTAAGCTTTCTTTCTCTACCCACATAACTAATTAATGGTTTTAATGGTCTCTAAGTTAATTATCGTCTATATGAACATAAGCACAGGTTGGAGGATATAGATTATTCCCACCACTTTATGTACTTCGTATACTGTGCACACACATTTTCAAGCACATTTATTGATTTAGCATAATTTTGCTGCATGTAAATTAGCTTTCTCCATTTTACATTCAAATAAATACTATATTACTGTGCATGTTCTAATTATGATTATTTGGGAAATGGTGCAATAAATGTTAGTTGGATGAATGAAATAACCTAATATGCTAAAAGACATCAATATATAATTATTGGTAAAACTGTGTTGTTCTGAAAAAAGAAGCCTCTTGTTCTCTAGTAAAACCGTGGCTTGCAACACTCATTGTCTTCCTTCATTCTTTCATGAATTTTTCCTTCCTGCTAGCACCGTCTTAAGCTGCCACAAGTTTAAACTCCTTTGAAGAAAGAATCAGCTACCAGCTAACTCCTTTTTCCTCACCTTTCACTGTTCTTTCTCAGCTCAGTTCTCCTCGTAGTCACCTCTCCTTTCTTGTGCTTTAGGCTTACTACCTCAGTAATCTTCGAAAGGATTCCTTCAATAACCTGGGCTCTCCTCCCTCATCATACCATAACTCTTATGTCTCACTTCCAAGGACTTTCATGGGCTGGCTTCATCTTCCCTTTCCCACAGTTTTCCAAACCCAACTGTCTTGCTGACCACGGTAACAGCAGAAAATATCCACTTAGCATGAATGCATCAAAGACTGATAATATGTTAGAAGACATCAGTACTCTCTCTCTCTCTCTCTCTCTCTCTCTCTCTCTCTCTCTCTCTCTTTCTCTCATACACACACACATACACACACACATACATACATTCATACATATACATACACACACATATATATACATACACACACACACACATGTTTTGTAGGCTAGAGTACAAATAATGCCCACCTCTGGCAATGTTGTGTTTTCCACATTTAGTACTCACAATAGAGAAAAAATACTGATATTATTTCACTTTATAAGCGAGGATAGTCACAGAGAGAAAGCTGCAATACACTGACAGAGACTACAGACTAGCAAATGATGGTGACAGGACTTGAATTTAGGATCTCATCTTCTTCATCATCTTGTTGTATTTTCCCATGTTCCATTAAGCACAGGTTACCTAAGGTCCTGCTACCTGACAAGTCGAGCCATTTTTAAAAAAATACCTTGACTACTATGCACAGAAACTACACTTAGTCTTCTCCATGAAGAATTGACCAAATTGATTTCTCCCTTTGGAAAGGCCTAAAAAGCAAATAATCTCATTCATGTATCAGCACACAAATTACTAGTTGCTGGTTCAGCTTTATTAAATCTCTTTGACAAAACTGAAAATTTCTTAAAGGTGGGAACTATTCTTGAGAATTTTGCAGATTCTTCAATGAGCATTAAATGACTCATTAGCATCAACATCGAGTATAAGCTAGGCCCTGTGTAATTATACTTCATTATCTCATTTAATCTTTACTAAAACTATAGAAGATAAATGTTATTGTCCCATATTATAGCTGAGGTACCTGAAGCTTGAACAAATACAGGAAGAGAACATGAACATAAAGCTAGGTGGTGAAGGTAAAATAGACCACTTCTTAACACAGAAATCACTTTTTAATTTTTTTAAAAAACTATTTTTTTTATCATTTTACATGACAAATCCATTTCCCACTCCTTCCCCTATTCCTGCTTACTCAACTCCCACCCCCATCTCACCCCCATCCTCCCCTTAGAGAGGTTAAGGCTTCCCATGGAGAGAGTCAACAAAGTCTAGCACTTGGCTTTGTGGCAGATCCAAGGCCCTCCCCACTATATCTAGGCTAAGCAAGGTATTCCTCCAGAAAGAATGGTTTTAAAAAGGCAGAACAAGCAGCAGGAATAAATCCTGGTCTCATTTCCAGTAGCCCCACAGTCTGTCCCAGCCATACAACTGTCACCCACAGTAAGAGGACCTAGTTTAGTCCTATGCTAGTTCCCTTGTTGTCAGGTTGGAGTTAGGAGGTTTCCATTACTTCAGGTAACCTGTTTCAGTTGGTATCCTCATCATGTTCTTGACCTCTAGAGGGAATGGAATGGTAGAGATGGTGGAAAAACAGAGATGGAAAACAAGGAAAGACTTATCTTGATTGAGGGAGTCAATATAGGGCTAGGAAGAAATCTAGCACTAGAGAAATTCCCAGGAGTCCACAAGTATGACCCCAGCTAAGACCCTAAGCAATATTGGAGAGGGTGTCTGAATTGGTCTTGCCAGGTAGTCAGATTAACGACTATTTCAAATGCCATCATTAAACATACGTCCAGCAATTGATGGAAACAGATGCAGAGAACCACAGCAGAGCATTGGGCTGAGCTCTCAAAGTCCAGTCGAAGAGAGGGAGGAGTGAGAATATGAGCAAAGAGGTCAGAAATCACTTTTTAACTGGGTTCAAAAATTACAGCCTTATTATCATATAATAACTAATTTCTCATTTACAATAAAAAAGTTTGGTTTCCTGACATGACTTTTGCCTTCTGATCTCCAGGTTTCTAAAAGCTGAGATTTGATAGATGATTTTTTTAAAGATTTATCTATTTTTATGTATACAGTATTCTCAGTACTCTGCCTGCAGGCCAGAACAGGGCACCATATCTCATTACAGATGGTTGTGAGGAACCGTGTGGTTGCTGGGAATTGAACTCAGGATCTTTGGAAGAGCTGGTGGTGCTCTTAACCACTGAACAATCCCTCCAGCCCCCGATAGATGATATTTTTATGGTTCTATCTTGAACATTAACATTTTTCTGCTTGGCTTTTGTGATATTTCTACTTATTTCTGAATTCAGTTGATGATATCTAGATCAAACCTAATATTTTCTGTTATAATTATTCTATTCTTTGTGAATAATTAAATCTCAATACATTTCTCAATAATAAATGTTTTGCATGGCAGACTACTATAGTTCATTGTTGCTATCTAGTAGTTTTATGAGCAAACGGAAGGTTTATAATAATTTGTTATTTTCCAACAATGAGGACCCTAAGAAAGACATACATGCATCTAATCTATATGGGAAGTAGAAAAGGACAAGATCTCCTGAGTAAATTAGGAGCATGGGGACCATGAGCGAGGATTGAAGGGGAGGGACGAAAAAGAGAGGGGAGCAGAGAAAAATGTATAGCTCAATAAAATCACTTTTAAAAAGAAAACAATGAAAAATAATTTGTCATTTTCTTAAATTTATACAAAAGATAAAATGTTAACAAGTGCATGTCATTAAAAATTGATAGCAAATGCATGTAGTTTTAGTTAAATTATAATATTTTAGTTATTTTTTAGTTTTGTGGTCCTGAAAATGAAACAGAAGGTCTTCCAAGTGGAAGACAAGATTTGACTACTGAACTATATCCCTTGTTCCGCAGTTATTATTTTAACTATGCATTTACAGGGTACAGTGTTATAATTACATGCATATATGCAATACCCAATGATAAAATAATAGTAATTGGCACTTAAACATTGTTGCCTTTGATAAAATTATACATATTTATGTGATACATAGAGCTCCATCTTGACATATAACTATATTCTTCGTCCTTTTCTACATCTTATTCTTATGACTTAAACTATACCTGCATAATCTTAGAGGGATGTCTTACAAAATTTATTCTGAAGTATGAACATAGTCAACACATAAAATACTATTGAAATGTTATAATATATATATATATATATATATATATATATATATATATATATATATCTCATAGGCCACAAAGTTAAACAGCCAATACTGAAGCTTACTATTTCTTTGATTCACATATAGTGGCAGACTTTAAAAGATAAATATTCTTTTCATTTTAAAATTACATGCATGTGTAAGAGTGGGTTGGTGCATAAGTGAGTACAGTGCCCATGGAGGTTGGAAGTGGGCGTAATATCACTTAAACCTAGAATTACAGGTGGTTGTGGGTGCTGTGAACTGATCTTGGATCTTCTGAGAGACCAGAATTCAATCTTAGCCACTGAGCCATCCATCTTGCTTGGATAAATTCTATTTTAAAATGTATATTTTGCTCCCGCAGCTCCTGGTGCAGGGGTGTCTTTGTTACACATGTCCCTGCCACTCCCAAGCCTTCCCTAGTGTATTCAAGGTCCTTGGCACAGGAACAGTGTCCTGCTCCTGCACCAAGGCCATCCACCCAGAGGGGTGAGAGGCTGCCCTCCAGGCAGGACTGAGGATTCCCACAAGGGAGTGCAGGCTCCTTCAGCCTGTGCTGCAAGGTTCGCTGTGTGATACTCGACCCCGCCCTGCCCCAACGTTTGCCCATTTGTCCCTGCAGTGTCCTTGGGCTACCAGGAATCCCTGATTCAGTGCTGTGGATTTCCATCCAGATGGAAAGAGATGGGCAGGTGCCAATGCAAGAATTCCTCAAACAACCTGAAAGGCAACATGACATCACCAGAATCCAGGCATCCCGAAACAACAAAAATTGAACACCCTACTCCAGAAGAAATAGAAAAAATTGACCTTAAACAGTACTTTATGAAAGTAATTGAGGACCTTAAAAAGGAGGTAAAAACTGCCATAAAGAAATGAAGATGACAAACAAAAAGGTAGATGAAATGAATAAATCTCTAAAAGATACCCAAGAAAAACATGAAAAAGCAATCAAACAGGCAAGGGAAACAGTTCAAGACCTGAAAAATGAAATGGAGGTAAAGAAGAAAACACAATCCGAGGGAAGACTGGAAATAGAAATTCTGAGTAAATGAACAGAAACTATAGAGACAAGTATTACCAACAGAATACAAGAGATGGAAGAAAGAATCTCAGACTCTGAAGATACTATAGAGGAAATAAACTCACAGATTAAAGAACAAAACAAATCCAACAAATTCTTAACACAAAACATCCAGGAAATCTGGGACACCATGAAAAGACCAAACCTAGGAATAATTGGGGTAGAAGAAGGAGAAGAATTACAACTCAAAGGCCCAGAAAATATATTAAACAAAATTATAGAAAAAAAACTTCCCCAACCTAAAGAAGGATATTCCTATGAAGGTACAAGAAGCCTTCAGAACACCAAATAGACTGGATCAAAAGAAAGCATCCACATGCCATATAATAATAAAAACACAAAACATACAGAATAAAGAACAGATATTAAGAGCTGCAAAGGAAAAAGGTCAAGTAACATAGAAAGGGAAACCTATCAGAATTACACCTGACTTCTCAATGGAAACCATGAAAGCCAGAAGGTCTTGGATAGATGTGCTATAGACACTAAGGGAACATGGATGCAAGCCCAGACTACTATATCCAGCAAAGCTTGCATTCACCTTCAATGGAGAAAACAAGATATCACAGGACAAAGACAGATTTAAATAATACGTAGCCACAAATCCAGCCTTACAGAAAGTAATAGAAGGAAAATCACAAACCAAGGAGTCCAACAATGCCCACAATAACTCAAACATCTAGCTACCCTTCACTACTAGCACTACTAGAAGAAGGAAAACACACAAACTCTACTACCAAAAAAATGACCAGAGTTAACAACCACTGGTCATTAATATCACTTAATATTAATGGACTCAATTCACCTATAAAAAGGCATAGACTAAGAGATTGGATACAAAAACAGGATCCAACATTCTGCTGTTTACAAGAAACACACCTCAACCACAAAGACAAACATCTACTCAGAGTAAAGGGTTGGAAAAAAGTTTATCAAGCAAATGGGCCTAAGAAACAAGCAGGTGTGGTCATACTAATTTCTGACAGAGTTGACTTCAAACTAAAATCAATCAGAAGAGATGGAGAGGGACATTTTATACTCATAACAGGAAAAATTCATCAGGATGATGTCTCAGTCCTGAATATCTACGCCCCTAATATAAAAGCACCCACTTATGTAAAAGAAACATTACTAGAACCCAAGACAGACATCAAACCATACACACTAATAGTAGGAGACTTCAACACTCCTCTCTCACCAATGGACAGGTCAATCAGACAGAAACTGAACAGAGAAATAAGAGAATTAATGGAGGTAATGAATCAAATGGACTTAACAGATATCTATAGAACATTCCACCCAAATAGGAAAGAATATATCTTCTTCTCTGCAGCTCATGGAACCTTCTCGAAAATTGACCACATACTCAGTAACAAAGCAAACATCCACAGATACAAAAAATATTAGTAATCACCTGTGTCTTATTGGATCACCATGGATTAAAATTAGAATTCAACAACAATGCTACCCCCAGAGAGCCTACAAACTCATGGAAACTGAACAGTCAACTACTGACCCACACCTGGGTCAAGGAAGAAATAAGGAAGAAATTAAAGTCTTCCTTGAATTTAATGAAAATAAAGACACAACATACTCAACCCTATGGGACACTATGAAAGCAGTGCGAAGAGGAAAGTTCATAGCACTAAGTGCCCACTTAAAGAAAATGGAGAAAGCACACATTGGAGACTCAATAGCACACCTGAAAGTTCTAGAAAAAAAAGAAGCAGACTCACCTAGGACGAGTAGAAGACTGGAAATAATCAAATTGAGGGCTGAAATCAATAAAATAGAAACACAGAAAACAATCCAAAGAATCAATAAAACAAAAAGCTGGTTCTTGGAGAAAATCAACAAGATTGACAAACCCCTATCCAAACTAATAAAATGGCAGAGAGAGAACATGCAAATTTATAAGATCAGAAATAAAAAGGGGGATATAACCACAGACACAGAGGAAATTTAGAGAATCATTAGTTCTTACTACAAAAGCTTGTATGCCACAAAATTGGAAAATGTAAAAGAAATGGACACTTTTTTAGATAAGTACCATATACCAAAGTTAAACCAGGACCAGGTGAACAATCTAAATAGACCTGTTAGTCGCGAAGAATTAGAAACTGTTATCAAAAACCTCCCTACCAAAAAAAAGCCCAGGACCTGATGGTTTCAATGCAGAATTCTACCAGAACTTCCAAGAAGACCTAATACCTATACTCCTTAATGTATTTCACAAAATAGAAACAGAACAGTCATTGCCAAATTCCTTTTATGAAGCTACAGTTACCCTGATACCAAAAGCACACAAAGACTCAACCAAGAAAGAGAATTACAGGCCAATCTCACTCATGAACAGTGACGCAAAAATTCTCAATAAAATACTGGCAAACCGAATCCAAGAACACATTAAAAAATTATCCCTTGTGATCAAGTAGGCTTCATCCCAGAGATGCAGGGCTGGTTCAACATACGAAAATCTATCAATGTAATCCATCATATAAATAAACTGAAGGAAAAAAAAAACATATGATCATCTCATTAGATGCTGAAAAAGCATTTGACAAAGTTCAATACTCCTTTAAGATAAAGGTCTTGGAGAGATTAGGGATACAAGGGTCATTCCTAAATATAATAAAGGCTATATACAGCAAGCTGACAGCTAACATCAAATTAAATGGAGAGAAACTCAAGGCCATGCCACTAAATTCAGGAACACGACAAGGCTGTCCACTCTCTCCTTATCTCTTCAATATAGTGCTTGAAGTTCTAGCAATAGCAATAAGACAACATAAGGGGATTAAGGGAATTCAAACTGGAAAGGAAGAAGTTAAACTTTCGTTATTTGCAGATGATATGATAGTGTACATAAGCGACCCTAAAACTCCACCAAAGAACTCCTACAGCTGATAAACTCCTTCAGTAACGTGGCAGGATACAAGATCAACTCCAAAAAATCAGTTGCCTTCCTATACACAAAGGATAAGGAAGCAGAGAGGAAAATCAGAGAAGTATCACCTTTCCCTGATAGCCACAAATAGCATAAAATATCTTGGGGTAACTCTAACCAAGGAAGTGAGGATCTATTTGACAAGAACTTTAAGTCTTTGAAGAAAGAAATTGAAGAGGATACCAGAAAATGGAAGAATCTTCCTTGCTCTTGGATTGGGAGGATCAATGTAGTAAAAATGCCAATTCTACCAAAGGCCATCTATAGATTTAATGCAATCCCCATCAAGGTCCCAAGAAAATTCTTCATAGATCTTGAGAGAATAATAATCAACTTTATATGGGAAAGCAAAAAAACCAGGATAGCCTAAACAATGTCATACAATAAAGGAACTTCTGGAGGTATTACCATCCCTGACTTCAAACTCTATTACAGAGCTACAGTATTGAAAATAGCTTGGTATTGGCATAAAAACAGAGAATTCGACCAATGGAATTGAATAGAAGAACTGGATTTTAACCCACAAACCTATGAACACCTGATTTTCAATAAAGGAGCTAAAAGTACACAATAGAAGAAAGAAGGCATCTTTAACAAATGGTGCTGGCATAACGGGATGTCAACCTGTAGAAGAATGAAAATAGATCCATATCTATCACCATGCACAAAACTCAAGTCCAAATGGATTAACGACCTCAATATCAATCTGAACACACTGAACCTGATAGAGGGGAAAGTGGGAATTACTCTACAACATATGGGCACAGGAGACCACTTCCTACATATAAGCCCAGCAGCACAGACATTAAGGGCAACGTTGAATAAATGGGACCTCCTGAAACTGAGAATCTTCTGTAAAGCAAAGGACACTGTCACTAAGACAAAAAGGCAGCCTACTGACTGGGAGAAGATCTTTACCAACCCTGCAACTGACAAAGGTCTGATCTCCAAAATATATAAAGAACTCAAGAAACTAGACTTTAAAATGCTAATTAACCCAATTAAAAAATGGGGCTCTGAAATGAACAGAGAATTATCAACAGAAGAAGTTCAAATGGCCAAAAGACACTTAAGGTCATGCTCAACCTCCTTAGTGATCAGGGAAATGCAAATCAAAACAACTTTGAGATACCATCTTACACCTGTCAGAATGGCTAAAATCAAAAACACCAATGATAGCCTTTGCTGGAGAGGTTGTGGAGTAAGAGGTACACTCATCCATTGCTGGTGGTAATGCAAACTTGTGCAACCACTTTGGAAAGCAGTGTGGCGGTTTCTCTGGAAATTCGGGATCAACCTACCCCAGGACCCAGGAATACCACTCTTGGGAATATATCCAAGAGTTGCCCTACCATATTACAAAAACATTTGTTCAACTATGTTTATAGCAGCATTATTTGTAATAGCCAGATCCTGGAAACAACCTAGATGCCCTTCAATGGAAGAATGGATGAAGAAAGTATGGAACATATATACATATTAGAGTACTACTCTGCGGTAAGTACTACTCCTAGGTTTCATCTTCATGCAGGGTTGTTTCTTAAAAATTTTTCTTAAATATCTCCATCTTAAAGGTTTCTTTCCAAGGCAATTGAAAACTGAACATGGTCAAATGATATTATTCATGCAACTCTCACAACCAAATCTGTCTTATTATTGAATGTTCCTTTTTGTGAATATATTCCTTTCTTCAGTGCTTTCATCTCTCAGTTCCTACATGTAAGCAATCACCAGAGACCGTCAGCTCTACTTTTTGACACTCTTCTTGTGATGCTTAATTTTATGTGTCAACTTGACTGAGCAACAAGGTCCAGAAATTTGGTTAAACATTAACCTGGATGCTTCTGTGAGGATATTTTTGGAAGATTCTAGCTTACAAACTGATGGGCTTGAATAAAGCAGATTGTATTGTCTTACAAGATCTCACTGATCTCACTGATCAACTGAACATCTTAGTAATATGAAAAGATGCATTTTACTCAAGCGAGAAGAAAAGCAGTCTTAGACTTTGCTGTCCCCTGAATTTCTAGCCTGTGGTCCTTCCCTGTAGATTCTGGACTTGTCACTTTCCATAAGCACATGGGCCAATACTGTCAAATGTCTGTTTTGGATCATAGTAAATGCTACAGAACAGTTGCTATTAATGCTGATGGATAGAGGCAAGGATAAGTGTAAAGATTCTGTAGTCAAACAACTTCCTTTTTATTTCAGTGCTAACACTTGCTTTTTGTGTACCCTATTGGGGCAAATTCCTTAAACTGTGCAACCCTCAGTTTCTTATCCAACCATTGAGACAGTTACAGTATCCACTGCATAGAAATAGAAGGATTGACTTGAAATGTTTCTTAGAATGTAGTAAATCTCAGAATACTTCTTTTTATATGATAAATATTATAAAAGTGCTTACAATTTTTCTTATTGCTAAATACAACAAAAAGTGCTCCAATATCAAGCATACTACATTGTATCTTGATCAGATGTGGTTTCTTTTTAATTTAACCCTGTGGACCTCTTAGTCCTGAGAGAGAAGTGTCTCCTTTCTCCCTGCTGTGAACGCTACTTTCTTAAGGAAAACAGCCATGCCTTCCACGCTTAACTTTTCAGTGCAGACACTTGAGTCCGTATCACTTTGCTTTGTCTCTGTCCACCTGGCCCCTCACCACTCCATCTGTTTGTAGATAAAGTATCCTTCATTCTGTAGCTTAGTCTGGGCTTACGTTTGTGATCTTCCTATTTCTACTTCCTCAGTGTTGTGAATATAGATCTATGCCACCATTTTGAGCATTTTGCCCTGTTCTTCGAAATATAAACAAAAAACAAACAAAAAAAAACCCCACCTACCTCTAACATACGGCCATTCTTACTAGCTGAGAGAACACGCAGTGGATACTACTGTGGATTCACCAGGAATACATACTTAGCCTCACAGCTGAGCAAGATGTTCTGCAGTAGTCCCCCTCCACTGGTAATAGTGCTGTCAATATTTATTATGAATTAAAATGTACAAGTCCCTAAGGAGGACCATTGTCACGGCACTGTCAAACAGATACATGCCTACAAAGTGAAATGAAGGTCTGAACCTCATCTCCCTAGTCCAGCTTTTCACTTCTTACCTCACTCTCTACTTCCTTCATGATGGCCTTCTCGAGAACACATTATCACAACAAATAAATGAAAACAAGATGGCAACAATATAATACCTCATATTGATTACACATAATTCTCAGAATCTAGTGGAGAAGAATAAGAAATAAAACGGCAACATGAGAGAAATCTAAGAGAAAAAAAGTAGTAATAGTGTGAGTTTCCTCCCAAGAAGGAAATCAATTTCTAATTTAAAAATTTTAAAAATTAAATCACTTTATACTGTATGCATCTTCATAATAGTCAACTGCTTTTATGGTAGGGGGATTGAAGATAGAATCTAGGGTAAAGTGCATGCTAAGTAACTGCCCCATCACTCAGCAATATGATCAGACCTTCTCTATATATTAGTATGTTATACTATGAATTAATTTTTAAGATAGTCTCACTAAGCTGCAACAAATTGTCTGGACACAGCAATCTTCATGCCTTGCAGGCCTGTGCTGTCACAGCTTTCTCAAAGCATTGGAAATGGTTTTGTACCTTTGTTTATATCAATGAGCTGCTTCTTCTTCTTCTGGCGTTCCAGTTTCTCTTGTTCAGCTTTCTCTTTTGCAAGTTTTGCCCTCCTGCTCTTCTCTTCCATTTCTTTTCTCTTATGGTTTTCTTTCAGTGCTTCCTAAAGACAAAAATAACATAAAATAAATCAAGTCTATTTTTCTACACACTATATAACAGAGAAGGTGTGCAGTTTAAAACTTCTACAAGTTTGCAGAAATGAGAAATTTTCATAGCAGTCTCAGAGTGTGGGCATATACTGTTTCTTGACAGAGACAAATAATTAGCCTTAAGACATCTCTTCTGAAAAAAATATTGAAAATAACCTTTTCAGTTCTCACTATGTGTTGTGGCAGAAAAATGTGCTTATCTATGTTGTAGCTTTAACAATGAAAATACTTTCTTCATTGTTAAAATATGAACAATTTTTTATATACAAAGTAAGAATTTCTTCTCTTATTGAAATTTTTCCTGTTATCTGCAAAATGGGTTAAAAAAAATCTACCTCCTAGGATATTTGTGATGAGAAATGAGATGAATACTTGAAGTACTTCCAGCAGAACCTAATACATTATAATCAAGGTATTTTCGTCTGCGATGAGGAGGTGGTTGTGTTGCTGGTGGAATGATTACACCTAATGATGCAGGATGTGAAACAATCACCTGCAAGTTTTAGAGCTTTTTATATGGTGAGACTGTTGGAAATGATGAGAGATTTCAAGCTCTTTGATATTTATGGAGTTCCAGTGAATGAGTACATTCCTGTATATGATATCTGAGAAAGTTGAAGCAAAGTGACCAGAAGAAATAATGTCAGCTTCCTTGGAGCTCAAATAAGTCACTACTTTAAAGACACATTAACTATGAGTTCATTCCTTCATGTTTTGTTTTGTTTTCTTTTGATTATGATTGATTAGCTATACATCATAGTATGTGCTTATGTTTATACTTTAGTAAGGTTTATACTTTCCCTAAAACTATATTGTTCCAGCAAGTATAAAAATAAGAAGGTAAAGAAAACCCCAAGAATACATTTACACAGTTTTTGCCTTGAGGAGTCTATACTGAATTTTTTCTTCATGTTAAAGGGCATAATAGTTTAAAACACTCCTGAAAACCCATCTACACAATTCTCCTGGAGTGAAAAGATTGATTTTGTTCTATAAAATCTGCCTGATTTTACCACTGTGGCATCTATTATCCTAGTTAGGCAAATACTCCACACATTAGGCTAAGAGCACACAACTATCTGGCTACTGTAGACAGAATCCAAGATTTCCACTTAAAGTTTAAAGTTCAATTTTACATTTCAGTGCAGTCTCTCAATATTAGCACTACTGTCATTTTGGACCAGATGACTTCTGTTGTTCTTGTTATAGGGGTTGGCCTCTGCATTGGAAGATGTTTGATGGTATCATTGGCTTCTACACACTCGATGCAAATAGCATCACTTACAATGTGACAACCAAATAGGTCTCTTGAGACTGTCAAATGTCACTTGAAAGGCAACATGCCCAAATTGAGAACAAGGGGTTTCAGAGAGAAAATTCAGAGAATAACTGACCAGGGAGTACTCAACCTTAAATGGGGTGCACATATTAGCTCTTCCAAGACTAAGGGAATACCTCAAAGGAAGGAAGGAAGAACATAAGCGATAGAAGGTATGAAGAAGAACTATGAAACCCTGTCTAATGGGTATGATATGGCCATGGTACTCCTGAACTCACAATAACTACTGTTGCTTCCACAGAGCCTGCATAAGACCAAGTCCATCAACACTAATCCACAGATGGGACAAACATGGGGAATCTAATGGCAGTCTATGGCTGCTGAGGGAGAGGGAAGTCATGGTTTTCGGTTTTCAGTGATGTGGCCACTAGTGGGTTACTCAGAAACCAGTGAAAAGCTTTATGTCCATTCCACCATGAGTAGCCCTGCTTAAGCTTATTGTGCTATAAAGAAAAAAAAATAAAAGACTTGAAAATAGAATATAGACTTGGTGAGAGGTGGGTGGGAGCTGGTGGGGACAGAGGAGGCTGAGAAAAGGTGGAAAGTTAGTATGACCAAAACATACTCCATACATGTATGAAATTGTAAAAATAAACAAATTAATAATAATTAGAAAACTATCCACTGCTGACTCAGAATCAATTTACCTTTTCTAAATGTGGAAACTTCTAAATGATTTTTAAGTATTTAGCCAGGATCAGACATTTATGCAATTTGAAGGGTAAGCAGGTAATCCTTGTCTTTTCATTCAATATTTAGTATTTGTTTTATTCTTCAAGAAAGAAGGCAATGTAAATGTGGCATAAAAAGCACAAGAAACAACATTAAAAATAAATGAAGTTTCATCAAACTTAAAAAAATTGCTCATCAAATGAAACAGTTGGTCTGACAGGTTAGCACAGTGGTAGATGTCGTCCTTGCTATGCACAAAGCCCTGGGTTAAATCCCTGCCTCACAAAGTTCATTCCTTAGTTAAATAATAATAAGAAGAAAACGACACTGTTAAGAAAGTGAGGAGATGCCCTCAGAATGGGAGAAATATTTACAAACCACGTATTTCATAAGAGCATTAAAAATACCGAAGAAAAGAAAAATAGTTCCAAAAGATGGTAAAAGACTTTATGATCTATCAAGTTATCTTCGAATAGAAATGAATATTATAAAATAAATATTTGGTAAAGGCTAGAAAGCACAAGTTGCCCTAAAAAAGAAAACAATAAGAAAAGGCATTATATATTTTGGCCACAAGATGAAGAAGTTGCATGATTTCTGGTAAGTTCCATGAAAGGAGGTAAGCAGCAGAAAACAGAAAGGTGGCCAGTCCTGTATATACTGTTGTTGTTATTATTATTACTTTATTATTGGACAAATCTTTTACGTGCTAAACAGTTACCAAGATCCAGGTGAACTCTGGTATTTTTAATCTAATGGACTATTTCAGTTGAAGACTACTGTCACAAGGGGGCTTTTCAACAAATTTATTAAGGTGGAGAAATAGCCTGGTAACTTTCATTTGTCATCTTTTTAGTGCAACTCCTTCTGCCCTCCCTCCCTCCCTCCCTTCCTCCTTCTTTAGTGTGTGTGTGTGTGTGTGTGTGTGTGTGTGTGTGTGTGTGTGTATGTGTGTGTGTGTGTGTATGAAAAAGACCTTCTATATTACAGGCTGGCCATACACTTCATATGTAATAGAGGATGGCTTTGAACTTCTGATCATTATGAAGCTCCCTTCTGAATGTTGGGAACATAAGGCATAAACACTCCAGTACCCCATGATGTTAAGTGGACCTTGGAACTGGACCCAGAGCTTCTTTCAGGAAGCCCTTTACAAACTGAACTATAATCCTAGTGTTCTTACAACATCCTAAAATCCCTGAGATGACAAAAGTGGTTTTACATTTGGTATGCTAACAGATCTATAAATTGGGGGTAGCTCCTCTCACAGAAGTTTCTGCACTTGAAGTTGGCCACGTTTCCTCCTGTGTATCATTTCACCTGCTTGTTTATTTGTATCTTTTCAAGTATTATTAACAGTAAGCTGATGCTGGGAGCCCCCAGATCTTGAATTTCTTGTAAACAACTTTTTTTTCCATCTGCTCTGAGACAGCCTGCAGCTGCTCTGAGCATGAGACCCTCAACAGTTCCTGATGGCAGGAAAGTGATTTCTGGTGGGTTTGGCTGGGGCGTTGCTATCAGTTAAGGATCCCTATATAAGCGGCTTTGGTACACAATAAAGGGGGCATACTTAGGGCATTCTTGTTTCAAGGATGACCTGTGTCTCTGTCTCTCTGTGAGTCTTTGTGTGTTTCAGTCTCCAGCCCCTTTCCCGTTTCACGAACTGTATGGTGGCGCATAGAGCGCAGATGGGCATGGTGCGCTACAAGCTGGTAAAAAATGTTATCTAGAATATCATGAACTACTTCAGGAAGTTAGTCTATTCTAAGAAAGGATAGGGTCAGGGAAACAAAACAAGGTCTGGCCTGGCTTCGGAAGTGGGAATGGAAATAGGCTTGGTGACTAAATCCTCAAACTTTGGGATCTGATACTATCTCCAAGTGGGTCATGTCAGAGATCAAATTAGAGAATATCCATCCAGCTATTGTCCACACTGCATTGTACTAGGGAGAAATGGCTATATCTTTTGAGGTCAATGAAATCTTCTGTTACGATTGTTGTGGTATGAAAGCAGAGGAAACATTCTGTTGTTCTATATCTCCTTACTCTGACTATAACAGCTATCCTTTAGTGGAAATTTATTATGTTCCTAGTGTTCATAAGACATATAATCTAATCTCTATAAAGATAAAAGAACTTATGCAAGTATTATTTAATCACATTTATGGAAGATGAAAATCAGTTCAGATTGATGAAGTGACATGTCCCAGGCTATACAAGTACTTAACTTCTAGAACCATTTATGGTTTCTTGGCATCCTCAACTATGTTCATGTAGACTATACCCAAGTGGAGCTGTTGTAAAAATTAGAGGATGCTTGGATATATTTGAATTTCAGATCAACTATGAGTAATTTTTTGAATCTAAGTATATTCTATACAATATTTAGGACACAAACCACAGAAATAATATAATATCTAGTATACGTTGACACTAAAAAGTTATAATTTACCTAAAATTCAAATTTTAGTGGCCATCTTGTGATTTATTTATTTATTTTTCTTTCTTCTTTTGCTTTTTGACAAAGGGTCTTGATATGTAGGTCAGGTTAGAATTTACTATATAGCCCAGACTAAGTTCAATCTTTTTTTTTAAAAAAAAAAAAAAAACAGTATTTTTATTTTACTGCCCATCCAACATTAACCACATTACATGAAAACACATAGAATTCACTCTTAAAATTAACCACATTTAAACCAGACATGAAATAAGACATTTTTGAATAAAGCAACAATAAATCAAAATTCTAAAATTAAATTTTAGTACAGATTTACATGTTTGTCAATTAGTCACTCAACATTAATCTTAAACATTTTGTAAACCGTATAATGAATAAAAATTTCATATCAAGTTGAAGGAATACTACTAAATTCAATCTTGTGATCCTCATTATTTAGACCCCAAAGTATCAGGATTACAGGCATGTGCATCCAGGCCTGGTCTGCAAGTTGCTTTTTCATTTGACAAATCTGAAAATTCTTTTCTCAAGCCTCTACTTATTTTTACATGTATATTTTGAATTATTAGGCTATCTAATGAACACTATACAAATTATTATATTAAAATACCCAAATATAAAGTGTTTTAAGATCAGAAATGCTGATAAATATTATTGAAGTAGGCTTTACATTGTCGATTGTCTTGAATCATGCTACTTCTGCAACATTCTTCACATATTCCTTTAAAAGTTGTTTTTGATAAAATTCTATGTTATAAAAACAGGAGCATATATAAAAAATCATAGCTTATACAACTTAGGATGGTAGACAATAAGGTAATCACTAATATCAAGGACTCCAAGGAAGTAATTTGGCAGCGATAAAAATAGACTACATTTCTGAATGAAACAGAGGCTTTAATGAATATCTAGCAAAATATGCAGGAAACTTAAATATTAAGTACATCAATTCTCATAACAGTGATTTCATATCAATGACCTCTAATTTTGTTAGAATAAAAAGAAATCTGAAGATTCATTTAACATCTAAAAACACAGGAGCTGATAATGAGGGAGAGAACTCTTTAGAGGGATGAATTCTTATCACCTTGATTATTATAAAACTAAAAACTAAAAAACAAAAGCATGAGAAGAAACATTAAGGTAAGTTTAAAATAATCAAATAATTGACAACTTTTAGTAGTATTATATTATTTGTCCAACCTCAGTGGACATTTTAACACACATGCACATGTATATGCACACACACACATACACACACACACACACACACACACTTTCATACTTTAAGTAGGCATCATTGTTTCTTATTGTGGAGAATGCCAACTAATTAAATTCTGTACTTCTACAGGAAAGTACTCTGTTAAAGGATGCTAAGTGAAAAATATTTTCATAGTAGCTTCCAACAAGGTAAGAGATATGTTTACAGAATGAAGTCTCAGTTTTACTACTATAACTATCTTTCAAGAATTAGTAAAAAGTATCTTGGAGACATACCAAATAGTACAGGTTATTGCCATTGCTCTTCGCTGCCTACCATAATGTGATGGCAAAATCCTGTTGTTGGAAACAACATATATATTGGCCACAGGACATGGAGAAATCCATTTGGTACTGACTAGGAAGCATTTTCATTGTTGGCTAGCTTTCATAGTACTGGAAGGTACTATGTGGACATCTGGGAAATAAATAATTAACAGTCTTATTTGGTTGTGAACTCTGTGAAGGATAGTAACAATCAGAGTGGCAAGGTATGTCCATGCATGCAATAGTGGCATATGTTATGAGGGTAACAAACTGCTTTATTATTGGCTGCAATGCCTACTCCACAGGAGGAAATTCATGTCTGTCACTGTAAATCTTCCCAAGAATCCATGTTTGGGGATGTCACAGGCCCCATAGTATCAGACTATCACTAAATTTGTACCTTTATAACCATAGATTAGTATAGCTCTCAGAACTCATCAGAAAAGTTTCTTTGTGCAGTGGATAGTGGCTAAGGCAGAAACTTTTCAAATACGGAGATTACATCATTTCTTTACAATTTGTATCAGTACAGGGGATTCACTGGTATGCCTAAAGTTTTACAGAAAAAGTCAAAGAATCAGCCTACACTGCCAACCTGTGGGATGTTGCCAACCATGTACAGGACTGTACTTGTCCATTTAGTTAATCTTCCTGGAAATCTTTCCTCTCTTTTCCTTTTCAAAATTCTCCCTCCTAACATTTTACTTTACAGATTGGCTTTGACTGCCCTGGCTGCTAGTGAGCCTTCTATAATTTTCTATATTTTCCTGGAAGCCAGATCAAAGAGCTGTAAAGATACAAATCTTAATGTATCATGTCACAAAGTAATGTACAGGTAATCTGGGCTGTGGTCTTATCTGCTGGTGAAAAATCGTAAATACTTTTGGTAGTAGTAAACCAGGATGCACATTTGTCCAAATTTTCCTCTTTCATTTTCAAGTGATAACGTCAGGTTCCAAATGAGAAGCTTATGATGAGCTTTTTAGCATTTGACTGAGAATTTGAAGAACCACATGATTGCAGGAGGAAACCACTGCAGTCATTCGTTAGAATTTTCAGCAGTAATCATGACCAAATTAAGGCTTTCCATTAAGGAAAGGAAAAATCCTATTCTTTAATTAATAGCAAACAGCATTAAATAGTCCTTCTCTATAGTTTCATTTGCTTAAAGGGCATATTGGATTGAAGAAGTCACGAAAATGCTCAGAGCAATGAGTTTTCAACTTTGGCAACCAGACTTGGAGAGTCAGAGCCTCTTAAGACTTTATAAGCACTATAATACTGCTAAACTTTTTCTTTCCCAGAGATTTCCACTTATTATGGCACAAGTGACCTTTAAAGTTCCTCTTATGAAAGATCTCATGAATACTTCATCAACCAATCAGCTACAATTGCAACAGAGGTATAACTTTCTTACTTACTGGCGTAATTGAAACCTTGATTAGCTTCCTCAAGTAGTTAGGTGACTCAGTAACAGACACTGAACAAATATACTGATAGCACAGCTAGATGGTGCTAAGAGTCTTGCTCTTTAACCTATGTAAATATGGTATGAATCACAGATGTGTGATGTGCCACAGGTAATGCAAAAACCAAATAGAACTTTTCTCTTCTCTTTGATTTTTATATTCCTTGCTTTCTACAGACAATGTTGGTCTTTGTCCATCTCATTTCTGGACTGTACTTTCCTCTCCCACATTTTTTTAACCTTCCACTGAAACTGCTGTATTTGTTTGTGGGGCAGAAAAAATACATTTATTACAATCCACTATCCTTCCAATAGTTTACAAAGCCTTATATACTATCACTCGATAGAAAATCTCTGACCTGATCTCCCCATTGCCCATTATCTTCCAGTCTCATTAGTCTCTTTGCTTAGCTTGAAATTTTACACCTGTATTCCCTCTAGGCTTTCACATACCTACATCCACTCTCTTTTTTAATGTCCCCACTCCCACTACATTTTCCCTGACCATCTTATACAGTAGAACCCCTGAACTCTGTCTCCCTCTTTCCTACTGCTGAATTCAGAACATAAAAGGTCAAAACCTAGTTAAACTTTCCATACTCTTCAGTTTCTTGGAATTAGCATCTGGAGCTGGTTGATTTACATAATAACAGTTTTCAGCCTGGGAGTTCTCCCAACATTAAATTACCAAGAACATCTCCACACATAGTTCCCCATACACCTCATATTTCTTTAGTGTAAAAAAAAAATCATAGCAGCTTTGAAAAAAAAAAAAAACCACTAAGGTACTTTGGAAAGGTGGCTTTCTTTCTAATTATCTAGAGGCTTTGGGTCACTGAAATCTATCTAAACGTGTTTTCTTAGAAATGCCAATACTGAGTGTTTCTGAGGCTTGTGACTTGTCGTAGTGATATAGCTCAGTTTTCTGCCTAGAAATTTCCTTTGGACGGAGATTAGCCCTTACTCAGAGCCCCCAAGGTTAAGAGAAATGATGCACGCTAATTTCAAAAGTGAGGTGTTCACTTTCAAGGAGATATTTACAGGGTCCTGAAGTATTAACACCATACAGTTTCTCAGTAATCTTTTATTTTAAGACAAAATGATTTCTGATTTGGCTAGATGGTTTGTATAAAAGGTTTGGTGAGCAATCTGTAGAAATGACTCCCCTTTGGCAGGGGACAGCTCATGGAAGAAACAAATGTGCTCCAGGTGAGAAAGGCAGCTGAATGAATTCAAGTAAGTGCACACTGAAGAAGCCCTCTTTTATTCTGCACAACCAGCTCACTGCTCATACTCCTTAGGAAACAAATAAAAAATTAATGTGTCTTTCACTTGCAGTACATATCTGGAGGTTTGACAGACAAACAGATCTTTGCACACCAGCATGGTCGTGAAGAGAATCTCAAAGGTAAATTATTAAAAACAAGAAGAAAGAAAAAAGACTGTTATGTGCAAATTTCCTTGGATATTAAACTTGCAGTTGGTTACAAAGCGGTCATGCGCCAATAATGATGGCTGGCTGTGATCCCCAAGGCCTTCTTTGAAAATTTGCCTTACAACTGCAAAAACATGTGATCTGAAGTTGGAGGAAAAACTGTCTCTCCCGTCACAGTCCATTAGTGTGCTGAACTATGATTAGCTAGAAGTTAATCTGCAATCTGTAACATTGAAAAGCTTTTCAAATGCTGCAGGTTTCAGCAGACATTTTTTGTTGTAGGAATGTGAGCATCCATCTTTGCATCTCGGAAAGAAAAACAATTGAGTTCCACATGTCTCTGTGGACCACTATTTGATTAAAATCTATGAAGCGCTTTGAGTGACTATAAGAAATTAATCTATAACTATTTTGAGCTAAAGAAAGAAAATGAAATTCTGAAGTGACTGATACAACATTTTAATGGAAAAGCATCTCAGGGAAGTATGAGTGGAGGAAAATATAGCAATGTTAGTTATAGTTTTGAGGCCTGTATTTGCTGCTTTAATACAGTAAGAAGCTAGAAGAGGCAGCACGATCAATAACGTTGCATTGTTTTGCTTTTCAGTGCTGATTACTCAATGGATGATGCAAGTTATGAACCACCAAGCAAGAGCCCAGCCCTGGCCCCACAAAAAGGTTCTAATATGACCAATGGAGGTGTAGTGAGAAGCATGGGGCAGCATGGATGAGTCTATTAAGTTACCTTGACAAGGAGAATTTATAGACTTGCCCAATAGGAATGGTCCCAGGAAATGTGAGCCTGAGTCCTCTAACTGTAGATAGGGTTCCATGATCTCCCGCAGGAACCTATTTTGATACTGTATCACTTGTGAAAAGGTAATACTTCCTTATGTCTCAGCAAAAGATGTCAGATTTTAAGCCTGAGTCTTGCTTATTGACTTCCGTGTAAAAGAAACCCAGTCAAAATCTTCCTTTAAAATCTTTTCCTAGAGTTGTAGCTCATCTTCAGGACTTACTGGTGTGCCCAAGTTCCACAAAGTGAAGTTAACCTTTGAGAGCAACACAGAATTTACTTTTCAGTTCAGAATGTGAGGTATGGGTAAGGATAGGTTTTAGGGACCTTTGGGAAAAACTGTGGTCTTGAATATAGTCCCCCCCCTCCACTCCAGCTCAATCCTCTTGCCTCAGCCTATTGAATGCAGGGATTGCACAATTTAGTGTTAGTTTCTACAATAAAAACTTCCTCAAAGATGCATTTTTCTTTTAATAACACTTTTAATAGTATCACTCTGGGTCTTTTCTGTATGTTAGACATTATTTTTCAATTCTAGCTTTCTCCATTCTGATATTCCTTCCCCCAGAACAAGAAAACAAAGACGGAAACAATACTCTAAAAGGTGTGCTGTTCTATTCCTACCAGTTTTTGATGCTCACATTATTCTAAAATACAGTTTCTATTTTGTATCATTTTCAAGTGCAACTGTAAAGTTAGATCAGTTCCAATATATCTGTTGCAGCCATCAATCCTCTTTTTAAACAGCCTCCTTAGGAAGTCATAAACTTATTTTGGTGAGGGGATTAATGTGTTTCTAAAATTCCTCTTTCTAACGTGAACTCTGAATCTATTGAAATCAGTTGCATTATTTTACATTCACATTATTTTTAAGCAGAAGTTTTGTTACCCAGTTACATCATCTATTGTACTATAAAACTTGCTTTGATATTATTTTTTGCTAACTTCTGAAACAACAGCAACCTAAATTTCAAAGGTTAAGTGCACCTGGTAAGATCTAAAACATATGCTTAGAGAATTAGAAAACAGGAGCTCCCTAAAAATCAAGGATAAGGTCATTGTCTTTTTTAAAAGATAATAAGAAAGATAAGATTTATTTGACTATACACATTTCTGCTATGTTCTGTAAAAAAGTCACATGTCACATGCCTAATGTATGATAAGTACTGTTTCACTAAAATTCAAGAATCCTTATTTTGTGGTTTATTTGTACCTGGCCTTGTCTCTATACTCTTTGCTTGATGTCCTTATTTTATATTTTATCTCCTATCAATGTAACATGCATATCTAATAATTCTTTTAAAATTCCATCCCATCTTATTTTGAATGAAATACTTGAAATCTCTCTGAATATACAGCCATTTAGGTCTTTTTGGGGCTGATGATGATGGGAGAGACAGGAAAAAAAGAGAAGAGGCAAGGAAGATAAGACAAAAATACTCTGCTTACTATCTAGAGAATTTAGCCTTTCGTGATATGCAGAAAATAGTCATTCATTCTTTCATTCATCCATTCCCAACCATGTTTATCACTAGTTCTAGTCCCTGGATAATCACATGAGGCTTAGTCACTCATGGTACTATGCCGTTACAGAAAGAAGCTCAAGCAATGTTAATTCTCTGTGGCTGTATCTCTTACACTCAGGTCGGGTACTGTCTTAATGGTAGATGGACTAGTTTCCTGGAGTTTATTGTCTACTTCTTTGTAATCATTTTGATAATGAATGTCACTCAGGAAGGAATACAAGTCTTTGGGAATAAGGAGATATTTTTTTTTCTCTTGGACTACAGGGAACTGATTCTTTCATAGAAGTAAATTAAAATGGTTAAGCTCAATTTTCTTTTCACAAAGCTATCTTGATTACCAGTCACAACTCTGTGCTTTTCTAAGTACAAAGTGATTGCTGATTTGTTGCTATCTTCTGAACTATTGACAGCAAGATGTCCTTCAAGTAATTATGGGGCTGCATCTTTCCCTTTATTGATGCTGTCTGAACAATCAGTTTAATTTTCACACACACACACACACACACACACACGCACACACACACACACACACACACACACACACACACACACACACACACACAATCACATATACCATACCAGACAATGAGCAACACAAAATTTAAAAGTGAAGCACTATTGAAAAATGAGAAAGTATAATGATATGACACCTATCAGTGATAGTGGTCCATAAATTAAGCCAATACCAATTAGATTGTTGGTGAGGAAAATGAAATTTCTCTTAAATAGAAGGCAATGGGAGTCCTTATATATCTTATCTTTCCTAAAATGAGAGACTTCAGGGGCTGTGTCACTAATGACCACTGAAAGACACACTCTTTATATATAATGCTATTTATTATATAGGTTTAACATTTCACATTCATTTATATGTCTGTCCATATATTTCTTTTGTGAAAGTTTACTTCAATCTTGCCTACTTTTGCAGCCTCTAAGAAGGTAGACTGTCGGTTAAGCTCACTTCTGTGATATTCTGTGATACCACTGCAATATGCTTTTTGGACAGGCATTCTTTATTTGTATACGTTTGTATTTTTGAGTCACAGTCCTTTTACAGTCTAGATCAGGCTGGGTTCACTTATGTGGTGTAAGCTTACCTTAAACCCCCTGCTTTGGCCTTCAGAGTGCTGGCATTATAGGCATAAGCCATCACACCTGACTCAGATAAACACTCTTAACAATATGTGTAGGGAAGGGAAGAGGGTGAAAGAGAGGGGAGAAGGGTAGGGTTGGGGAGAGCTTGGGGGAGTGGGATGGTTGAGATGGAAAAAGGACGAATATGGGAGCAGGGAAAGAGATATCTTAATTGAGGGAGCCATTTTGGAGTTGGCAAGAGGCTTAGCTCTGGAGGGGTTCTCAGGAGTCCACGGGGATGATCACAGCTAGGACGCTGGGCAGTGAAAAGGGTGCCTGACCTGGCCTTGCCCCATAGTCAGACTGATGACTATCTTGAATATCACCATAGAACCTTTGTCTGGCGACTGATCGAGACAGAGACAAAGACCCACATCAGAGCACTGGACTGAGCTCCCAAGGTCCAGTTGAAGAGCAGAAGGAGGGAGAATATGAGCAAGGAAGTCAGGACCATGAGGGGTTGGTTGACCCACTGAGACAGTGTGCCTGAGCTAATGAGAGCTCACCAACTTCTGCTGGACTAGGAATGAACAAGCATGGGATCAAACTGGACCCTCTGAATATGGTTGACAATTGGGGCAGACTGAGGTGCCAATGACAATGGCAGTGGGATTTGTCTCTACAGCATGTACTGGCTTTTTGGGATCCTATTCTATTTGGATGCATACCTTCCTAAGCCTGGATTTAGGGGGGGAGGGCCTTGGACTTCCCACTGCGCAGGGTGACTTGCTCTCTCTTAGGACTTGAGGGAGGAGGGGGGAGGGTGTGTGGGGGAGCAAGAGGGAAGTGGGAGGAGGGGCAGAGTGGGAATTTTGATTGGTATTATTTATAAAGTAATAAAAAAACCAATACGTTAGGTACACAGAACATGTAATACAGATGAAGCATGTATAACTATTTCTTAATTAATGAAAACTGGGCAATTAGTTTAGTCTAAATACTAAACACATAATGGGCAAACAATATTCTTGAGTTTTCTTTATTGGTAGTTTGCCATTTTTAAAGAGCTTAAACCATGAAATGAACATATTATGTACAGAGACCCATTCACATAGAGAGTCTCACTGTTCAAGGAACACATACAACTTTAAAAAGAAATTTGGAGAATTAAGAAAAGATGCCAAAATTTGGAAATGAAAGACCATAAACAAAATATGGGTAATTAATCTCATTGACAACTGGTTTAAGGAAAAGAACTATATCATTGGACATAACTTGACTACTTAATTGAAGGGGAAGTTCATTGCAGAGCTCCCAGAAGTCAGAATGCTAGGCTTTGCAGGTATATTTTAAGAAGAGACTTAAAAAAAGAACACTACTGTATAGATGGTAGAGCAATGGAACCAAGTCAAGAAAGTGCTTTTTCTTGAAAATGATTAGGAAGATTAGCTAGTTAGCTGCAAAGAGGTAAAGCAAATGCGCTAGAGTTTAAGTCATGATATAAACGATTAGATAATTCACCCATTTATAGTCTAGGATATTTTATTTCCATAATTAAATATGCCTGAGTCATAACTTAATAAAATAAAATGAACATATGATTTATTGTCTCTTACTGACGTCTTGGGACTTGGATATGCTATAGCTGAGAGCGTTGATCTCTCATTAAAATATCTGCAAAGCATACACTATGGATCATTTCAAAAATGAGTTTGAATGAGATACAGGTCAGAACTGAGATATTTTCCTTCAAAAATCATCTCTCCAAAACGAGAAATAATAAGGGTACTGTTATATACTAGTGATTGCATTCTGGGAATCAAGCCATTCCACCCGTATATGCAAACTCTAGCTACATTCCACAATGTAAAACACATCTCACTTATGATTATATCTTTGATCATGACCTAGATATGGCCAAATAGCACTGCTTATTTAGTGATGGGAATATCCTTTGCTTACTATGCTAATGGTCTAATGCCCTCTCCTTTACCTTCCTCCTCCCGAGGTAATATGCTATTATTTATAGAGGAATTTTCTAGCCTCCCCATGAATCTTCTGTTTAAGTTGCCTTATTTATTGGTAGACAGGGATTTTTGCCATTAGGCTTGACATGTTGGACAAATAACTTCCATGAGGATTTAGGGAGTTTACAGACATACTGGGTTTTATAGCCTGTACAAAATTTTGCAATAATAAATGTTATATTTTAGGCTTGACTTCTTTCAATGTGAACTTCTGAACAAAATATTATTGATAATCTAGTACATTGAAATGTCAGTGTTACTTTCTCTATTTAGTGTTTATATTTAAGCGTGTGGAAGGTAAAATTGGCATTCATTATAACTAAGCAATGGAAAAAATAACTAGGTTTTATCATGTTTACCTTGTTGCTATTTCAATTTTTTTAAAGTAAAATAGAGAGATAGGAGGATTTCTGTTTCCTTCAAAATGTCTTTGAAGAGGGCAAGAGTTATTGCACCATAAAGGTGGGGAATTCAAATGATAAAGAAGGCAGGGCTGAGGACAGAGCATGGTGGTTCTAGCTTCCAATCCCAGCACATGGCAAGCTGAATTGGAGGCCCATCTAGGATACATACAGAGTGGGTTCCAGGCCAACCTAGGCTATAGAGGGAGACTGCCACAAAACAAAACAAAGCACACATATAAAAGACAGGTTTACATCCCATCAATAATTATGTGTGGGTTGTGAGAACAGCTATATTCACAACGCAATATGAACACACAAAACATGGTGCAATTAATTCTCCCTAGAATTGCACAGATAGTAAGCAAGACATAACATAGGAAATAGCCATTGAATAGAATCTTGAAGGACAATGATTTTTCCAGGAGGAAGACAGGTTGTGAGTATGCTAATATGCTGCTGAGCTTTCGTCAACTTTAAACAAATGAAAGTCAGCTGGTGCCTTAGGGTTTTATTGCTGTGAAGAGACACCAAGGCCATGGAAACTCTTATAAAGAAAAACATTTAATAGGGGCTGGCTAACAGTTCAGAGATTTAGTCCATTACCTTCATGTTGGGGAAGCATGGCAGCAGGCAGGCAGATATGGTGCTGGAAAGGGAACAGTTCCACATCTGGATCCACAGACAGCAGGAAGAGAGAGTGACACACTGGCCCAGCTTGAGTTTCTGAGACCTCAAAGCCCATCTCCTAGTGACACACCCAGTCTGACAAAAACCAAACCCACTCCCAAAAGGACACACCTCTTAGTAGTGCCACTCTCTATGGGCTAAGGAGGTCATTTTTATTCAAAACACCACACCTGGGAAGGAGGAAACAATTTAAAAAAAAAAACTTCCTCCATCAATTTGGCCTGAATGCATATTTGTGGAGCATTTTCTGGATTAATGATTAATGTGGGAGGGCCCAGCCCAATGTGGGTACCATTTCTGATCAGGTGGTCCTGGGTTGAATGAGAAAACTAGCCAAGCAAGCTATAGAATGCAAAGCAAAAAAGGAGCATTCCTCCATGATCTGTATTTCAGTTCTGGCCTCCAGGTTTCTGTTTCTGAGTTCCTGCTTTGGTTTCCCTTGATGAGGGACTATAGTCTATAGCAAATAAACCCTTTACTCCCCTAGTTGTTTGTGGTCATGCTGTATATCACAGCAATAGCAAACTAGGACAAGACACATTTATTTCATGCCCAGAACACTGGTTGGGAAACTTAGATTTCCAAAGGCTTCCCAATGCTACTTTAGGCTTTATCTATGGACAGTCACTGAAATTTTTTGAAAAGACAAGTATCCTAACAATATCTACAGTTTGGGAAAGCTATCTTAAAGCAGCACGAAGTCAGTTTGGAGAGTGCTAACATTATAATCAGGACAAGTTAAAAAATACCAATAATTCATGAGAGAGGTGATGAATACTGAAACTAAGGTATTTAAAATGAGGATAAAGATAGGATGGATTTGAGAAATATTTTCCAATTTTTGTGGGGGGGGGGGGGTTTCAAGACAGGGTTTCTCTGTGGCTTTGGGGCCTGTCCTGGAACTAGCTCTGTAGACCAGGCTGGTCTCGAACTCACAGAGATCCGCCTGCCTCTGCCTCCCGAGTGCTGGGATTAAAGGTGTGCGCCACCATCGCCCGGCTTGAGAAATATTTTAAGGCATAAAAAAAACAATGTACATTAGAGACTGAATAGATGTCAACAGTGAGGAAAAATAAGAGACTAGGTTGTGTCATTCACCAAAGAAAATATAAGGGTTAGTTAGGAAGGGCTGTAAAATGTTACATTTGGGATATACCGAGTTTGTGGTAGTTGTAGTGATACTAATTAGCTTGAGGTTATCAAGCAGAAGATAAATATGAGTCTAGAATGATAAATTTGAGTCTAGAGTTGAAGATTAACATGGCAATATAGAATAGCACAGAAATCAGAGGAACGTGTATTATCCAGAAATATTATGCAATATTTCAATCAAACTGTTATAATTATTTTACCCATAGTAAGGTTTCTATTTAAGATTGAAAGGATACTGTAATTTCCCTTCTATGTGGGGATATTATTATCATGTTATCAAATCTCATCTCTATCATGTCTTACATAACCTCTCTCCAACTCTAGAGAACCTATTGCTATTGAAAATCAAGACTTAGAAGCATTGTCTGGAAACTGTTCTGGTGGTCATTATATATGTAGATTATGTTATAATGTAAAACAGGTGGCAAATGGAGTAAGAACCATTTATTGTGTACCTGTTATACTAAGGCACTAAGGACCTTTCTTCTCCATAGAAGAATATGTGGTATGAATACTATAGCCTGTATACTGTATATGAATAATGTAGTCTCACATGGTAAGCCTGAGGTCACCTCTATTGGCATCCTCCTTAACATGCAAAACGAATGTGGTTTCTACTTAAGGGGCACTACACAAAGAAGTAAATGTGGCATGAAACAAATGGGATTTCACCAGCTAAACTGACCCTCTCTGTGCCAAAATATTGGAAGTTTCCATCGCATTAAAGCCATCCCAATTCTTAAGAGGGATTGCACTTGAAAGGTAACACTCAAGAGACTGTCTGATTTGTATGAATTCCCTCTGACAATTTCCCCCCGTATCTTTACTTTGAGGCTTCCAACATATTTTCCAGGACTAGGAATTGAAGCCAGACATTCCTACATCCTAGGCAAGTACCCCACCACTGAGTTCTCGCTCCAAGCCATACACACTTTTAAAGAAATTAGAGGAATAGATGGTATTTGTAGCTTTGTGTGTCGCGCAGCCTTTGTCTCAGCTACACAGCCCCACCACTGTAGTGGAGAAGTGGATATGGACAAAAACACAGGGGAGGCTACATTTGCTATAAGGACATTCATTTGCCTGTTCTCTGATCTATATTAAAATGGAGGCCAATCCTGAAGGATGCCAAATTGAAAGCTGAAGATCAGAAAGCTACATTACCAGATCACAATAGATTAATCATTTTTGGAAAGGGAGGAGAATTCTAGTACCAGAAAGATTAGACAGTCACATAAAGCATGTTCTCTCAGAGGTACCAAGAGGCTGCCTCATGTATTTCTTCCATCACTTAGCGGTACTAGCAGAAGTTCTTGACAGAATTGTTCTACTGGCTTAAAACACTATCCTGAATTTAAAGGGCATATATGTAATACAGTGAGTGACACATTACTACTGAATTAGTTTACCTATCAACTTACTGACACTTGGCAGTGAACAAAGACCAGGGGGAAGGAATTCAAAATGAACTCAATGTCTTTATAGGTTACTTATATTTTTTCATTCTTTTGGCACTACAATATGCTTTTACGCCAGTACAAGCCTTTCTATACATTTCACCTTTTGTCAGAGCTTCTTGTCTAGAAATTCATTCAGAGATATTAATGGCTATTCTCCTAAATTTAGGAGACCCTGATGTAGACACAGATGCTGAGAATGAGATGATATTTTTAAATTACTACTTGTACTACTGAGTTACAATTTCTTGCTCTGTTTTCTATTAATAAAAGAAAAGGGTTAAATTTGTAGTTGATGAAAGCAATAGATTTAGAAATGGCATTAGGAAAAATACAGGTATCTTTTCATGGTTTTCCTCCTTTGTTACTCTTAGCTTTTGTTTAAAGCAGGCACTGTACCATGTTAGTAGGTGATGTTCCAATTTGCATATCCTCTAGATGACAGAACCATTGGCATGACTCATCTTACTGGACAGAATTCATCTGAACTTCTATGTCACATATTATGTACATCCAATGATACAGGGTGTTTAGGAAAGCTATCTAAATAAAATCTCCTAAACAGGGAATATTTAGTGAGGTTTCCAGTTAAGGGAAAATTTATAACATGGAAATTAAAATATTTTAAAACTTTGTAACTAACTGATACAGACATTTTTCAGCTATTATTAGCTGGCCATTCTGTTTGGCATGGCTTTTCTTTCCCCAGTCCTTACGTTTTAACATGCAGTATAATTTCCCTTATTATGTTTATTGTCTCACTTTAGCCCCTTACAAGTCACACTCCATGAGAGCAGAGACCTTTGTGTATTTTAATATACCAAAGACAATTAAAGTCACAGTATTTAGGCCCAGATAAGTGTCTTTACAAGTAAGTACACAATAAATAATAATTGACTGAATGATAAAAGTGAGCAAGCAAGTAAAAAAAGCAAAACCACCTTCTGCTGAAGACCAACAGGGAGGGATAACAGAAAGATGCTTTCTATTTGCAGCTCCCAAGATGTCTTCTGTAACTACTTAGACAAGCACTAGCATGCTCTTTCACACTAAAAGTGATTGGTTTGCCAGTAGTAGATCCAATACCATCACCTGTTGGCTATGACCCAATCTTGGCTAACAAAATCTGAGGGAAAAATCTTCATAGAAGCTTCCAGAAGAATTTTTCTCCTCAATTAGAAATAAGTCTTCATAGTATGTACCATCATCTTATAAAATATTAGTGCATGTCTCTGTCATGCCTGGAATAACTTGATGACCATCTTGAAAGTGCCAGTCAAACTTCGCACAGGGACAAAACAGACAGTTTTTGCAAAATCTTGATTTATAAATATCAATAAGGTTCTGAATCAACTGCCTTTCTTCCACAGATCTTGTGATTTAAGAAAGAAAAACTATATTCTTTAGCCAAATTTTATCATATTTTCTCTCATTTGACTGCCTAAAGCATCCTGAAACACCATGAAAAAGAGCAAACACCAAAACATGATAGTGTGTTCAAAAAACAACAACAAAACAATTATTTTCAAACATAAAAATTCTTGAGCATAATAGGTATATCCATAAAGTTACAGTAATAATTAGAAATAAATTTCACCTATTTATTAAAGCTGTTACCAAAAGGGCTACTTAAAAATTATTTTGCTCAGTGTTCAAATGGTGTACAATTTTGAAAGTATTCTAGTCTTAAATTTTTAGTACCAAAAAACATTTAAATGAGGAGAAAATAGTAAAGAAACTTTATCTTAAAGTTTTATTTATACGTTTATTTTAAGTCTTGTATTTAGACTAAACAGCAAGTATCTGGAAATATTTTCTGGTATATGTCATCTAATAAATGAAGATGGTTTATGACACTTAAAGTAATTAGCATTCAAATTAAAGGTTAAATATTGTTAGGGGCATCTATTTGTATGTTCTATCTAGAATAGCATCTTGCTCACCAGTACAATTATGTTTATAATGATATCCACATTTAAGATAATGTTGTAGTTTTTATACATCTCTAATTTATATTAAGAGTAGGCAATAGGGGGAAACAAAAATACCATTTCAAATTCCACCTACCCTAGTTTTAGTAAGTTTGGGTCATTGTGTACTACTTGTGGAATTTGAAGACTAAAATACAATAAGGCCATCAAATTGAATTCTCAATCAGATACAACAAGGATAAAGAAGGTTCCTCAAAGAACAGACTGAGCAGCTTCCATTTCAAATGCAAATATTTAAAAGGCTGGTTGGCCCATTTCCAGCTTTTGAGGGATGCTGTTCATTCCTTGACTTTCCCCTTACTGACTCATAAAAAATACCAGGCAAGACTGAATTCCATAAGAGAGTTCTTATGGAAAGCAAATCAAAGGAGATACATCAACACAAATAATAGTTGCTTCATCATTAAAATTATAATATGGTTCAAGCATTTTAAACAACAACAAAAAACCATTTAAGAGACTTTATTTCAGGCTATTGAAATTTTGATCAAGAATAAAATGTGAAGAAAACGGGGGAAAATACGTGTTCACATAGATATATTCAAGATATCTGTTCTCATTTTAAATCACAACATTAGTTTTGTTAGGGAATTTTTTGGTAATTACTAGGTTTTATATTATAAACAATTTTCATTTATAAACAGACAGACACTGTTGTTAGGTAAGTAATAGTTTAAGTCAAAAGGCACAGCAGGTACTGATAACAGAGTGCTAGAAAACGCTAGGAATAGGCCTGGGTATCCAACCACCATTACTGATTTAAGGATCCTTGTCTGGAGGAAGTATGATGGGTGTATTGTGTTTAAAACAAAAGTAAGATTCCACTGGTCCCTTTATACGTGGCTTACAACCACAGCGATTGTCAGCAAGCTGCCAAGACCAGGTGCTGGTAAAAAGACACCATCAACTGAGCCAATTAACATTTTTTTATCACAACTAAAGACATCACAGTAGATGGCAATATCCACTAAAGTCTGATGGACATTTCCTTACAGGCACAGTCAATTTTCACAAGTTAAAAATATTTAGGATTTAAAATTTCATAATACATTCTGTCTATTTTAAGACAAACAAACTCACATTTTAGATACATATATGCATGCCTGGAAGGATATATATATTCCAAGGTATTAATAGTGATTAGATTTTGAAATGAGTAACCATTTTTTCTAATTTTGTCTATATGTTATGATTTTCTTTCAATTTGCATGCATGGATGATAATAAAAATATTAAAAACTATCTGAACCAGGATATTTTGAACAATATAGAAAATATTATTAACAAAAAACAAGGTTTCCAAAGTGCTTTAATTTATCTAGCACAGATAGATTTTGCTTGTGAATTTGGATTTTCTAAGTGATACTAATAAAACCAAAAGTCCTTAGCAGATAACCCTGAAGCAGACTTTTTCTTTTTTCACTCATATGCATATTATTGGCATCTTTCATATATGGGCTTTACATACCAGATGCCATTAGTACCCACTCCTTAGTTGTGAGAACCAAAAAAGTTTCCAGATCTTGACAAATGTCCCTTGGAAGACAAATTCACCTCTGGTTGAGATGCACTGGCCTAAACTAATAGCATACGAATCAGTCTCTCAGGGTTGCTTTTGCTAGATAATCTGCCTCAATTGCCCTATTGTTCAGTACAGCTGTCAGTCCATAAGAATTAAATGAAGCTTGGTTACTGCTCATTTAAGCATATGGTGGATAAACTTTAGATCATAATAATTAGCTTATAACTACGTCTCCAGGAATAAAATTGTTGTTTTTCCACTTTGAACTCAGCATGGAGCTCTAGGAAACAATACATACTTACCACTAAACTTAAAACATCAAAAGAAGCTTGAGAAGAATAAAAGAGAGAGAAGGTCTTTGGTCATAAAGGAACAAAATCTGAATGCATCCACTTTGCACATGCCTCCCTTTCAGAGTCTTCTTTAAATCCCACTGAATGAAAGCGTGCCCCCTGTGTTCTTACATGCTTTCCATATGCACAAATCCTCACTCACAATTTGTTCTCACTGGAGTGGAGTTCTGAAGGGCAAACATTTTCAACTTCTTTTCTTTGGCAACTTAGGCTCACTTATTGTTTTCTTAATTCATTAAATCATCCATACATACCCTTAGCTGTTAGCACTGTATTTAATCCATACAAGGGAAATTACAGCATTATACATTGGGACTGGGGAGATGAATGAGTGTTGGGGAGGCCTGCTTGGAGGAAGTGATTTGAACCAATTGATCGCAACTGGAGGAGGTAGGAGGCAGGGGAAAAGGAAAAGAGGAAGAAAAAAATTGCTCAGTGGGCATGATTCTAAGCAGTACTGCTTTGAACTGGCTTATACAGTGCCTAGGGAGGCTTTTCTGATTAAAGATTGATTAGTGAATAAACAAACAAAGATGAAGCAGAATGAAAAAAAAATTAAGAAAGCTGAGAGATAGCATGGTTTGCATTAAGTTCAAGGATTTTCCAGTTCAGGTTACAGGAAGCCTACTTTGATATCTCCAAGTGACCTTAAAGTACCTTTGGCCAGTCTCAGGAACCCTAACAAGGTCAACTTATATCTGGTACTGCATATCTTATAATTATGTTACTTCTTAGGCATAACTCAAAAATAACTTATTTATATTGGAACATGGCTATGAAAAATTCTATATGACATATTGACAGAACGAAAGATACTGCATTTTGTATAGTGTTTCTAATTCTTAGTAGACTTTAACAGGAAAAGAGATCATTAAAATGATTTGTCTAATATGTTCAGAAAATTTGTCTAATATGTTCAAAATTTAGCTTGTCATATGCAATTCTGACAGTTTTTAGAAATGTTTATGATACTTTAAGTTTTATAATATTAACGAAAATTCTACACACATATTTTGAAACCCTTCACACTAGTAATTTTTTTATGATGTTGCAGAATTTGGGGTTTCTTTACACGATATAAACCATTATTATATATTCCTTTAGTTCTTTATAACATAATAGTTAGTTTTTCTATATAAGGAACAATCATATAAGAAAAAATAGGACATCCATTTCTAACCCAAAGTAAACCGTCAAACAGAATACAACAGTTGAGAGCTGACATCTTTTTGTAAAGGAGAAGTCAATGATAGCCATATATAATACACTCAAGTCTTTCTGACAGCTCTGGAATGAGGAATTCTGGTCAAATATTCTACTTAATAGAATTGCCATATATTTTACATGGTTCTCCTATTTTCAAAGAGTTGCAATAGATCAAAATATACCGAGGGCTATGTAGCTAGGGTGGTCCCAGCTGAGCTCAAAGGGAATTATCTGGGTGTATGTGATTAACAAGAGGGAGTGGGTAGGCCCTTAGGGCTCTATTTGCATGACAGGATTTATGCTGGCATTTTATTTATTCTTGGCTTCTAGGAAAGGGAAGATATAAGCTGTGATGACTGAACAAAGGAGGGCAGTGAGGGGATTATGGTATTAGTCTTTCAGGAAGCTAGGACTTTTTAGAGCTTTTTAGAGCTTCTAAGGAGAAGGAGATCAGGAGAGTAGGGAAAGAAACAGTTTTTATGAAGTGTCCTATAATCACGACTTCTTTTGGCAAAAACTGGCACAGCAGGACACTGTACTTAGGGCCTGTGGTCCATATTTCCGTGGAAGGTGACTCAAAAGAGCTTTATGGAAAAAAAAAGATCTTGTATAGTTGAGAACTAGAGCAATATATGGCAAATTGTCTTGTTCAATCTCCTAGCTGACTTGTGAGCAAATGTCAATGGGTAACCATAGATAACATGTTATCAGCATGCATGCAAGTATGTGGTAACTCCAGATGTGCCAGTGGGAATACAAGCTGTAGGAGTTTGAGTTCAGTTTGAGGAGCGGTGGAAAGAAGAGATTATTAGAAATGTTTGGATTATCGTTACTAAGGCAACCTGCTTCTGAATTCCTAAGTGATGAGACTTGAAGACCTTTAGCTTACAAAGAAAACTAAATTATTCAAGACACACATCAAAGATCTTACAGTTTCTCAAGGTCATCTTCACAATATCAATTAGCAGTTTATTGGCAAAGCAAAAAGAAATAAACTTATGAGGCGTCTACTAGAGACTTGGGAGTGATAGACAACAGTTTTATTACTGATTAAGACTTTACTTGGTTAAACAATGTGTTTCATTTTTTAAGTCCATTATTTTTTGCCTTTATTTTGAAGGAATACAGAACTAATCATTCATTTAAATGCCAAAAGCTTAGGAGATGAAGGTTTTAAAATGTGCCAAATAACTTAGTCCTCTTAGATCAGGAATTAAATACACAATCTTTTTCTGTAAAAACTCACCCTTGCCTCTTTAAATTCAAACTGCCTTTAATGAAGAATGAAAATTTTCTGTATATTACCAATTTAGTCTTGAGTCTAACAAAATGAAGGTGCTCATTTTGGTTTTCCAGTTACAGTTTAGACTCAAGGAAGATCAAAGTACTCTCAAGGGGATGACGGCATAAGGCAGGTAAGGACTGCTTAAAATTAGGTGTTTCTATGACTTGAGAAATGCCTCAGTATTTAAGTAAACTCGCTGCTTTTCTAGAGAACCCAGACTGAATTTCCAGAACCTACATGGTGGCTCACAACCCTCTATAAATCCAGTTCTAGGCTTCTGAAGGCACCAGGTATACAAGCAACGTACAGACATACATTCAGGCAGAACACTCATGCACATAAAATATGAGGTTGTTTTTTAAAAAGTTAAAGAGTAGAGCTATGCATTAAAATTTGAAGTATATCCATAAGTGAACATGGTTACAGAGATATTCCTAACAGAATATTTTTTCATGTTGGTTTTTCTCCTAGAATTAATGCAGTTTCCTATAATATTTCATATACTTTTAACAGCAGTTTTTATGTGTTTTTTTTTTGTGTGTGTGTGTGTGTGTGCTGCTTTTGCAAAATTAAAGGAGAAGCCTGGCACTGTGGTATATGCATGTAATCATAGCACTAAGAGGATGGAGGCAGGAGGACCAACTAATATAAGGCTAGCCTGAGTACATGAAAACATGTCTCAAAACAAAAGTTAAGAGTTTAAAGGGATCATTTTTTAACACAGAATATTATTTCTGAAAATGACATACAAATGCCTGGATTGTTATAACTCCCTATAGGACCAAGTAAACATTTTAACAATTACATGTTAATCATGTCAGACTTTCTTTACTACTGAATCTGGATTACCAAAGCTTCTCTCTGTTCTTCCAAACTCTAGCATCTCTTAGGAACTCATTGTTGTCTTAGGAACTCATTGTTTCTGATTCTACTTTCCAGATTTGACTTTTCCTAATGTAGAAAGAATCACAGAGATAGTTGTGGGCCAAAAGGTTAGAAAAAAAACTCACTGAGTCAGAAAACATTTTAGAAGTAGCATTATGGTACAAGATGCCATTTATCCTCCTAACACTTTACCATTTTAATGCTTATGTAAAAACTATTCCCAAGTTTATTTATCAAATAAACTGTTGCACATATTTGTTTTGTTGAGGGAAAAATCTGCTGGAATAATTAATAGTTATAAAAACATCTTTTTAAGTTCTGTCAATATATTTAACAACTTTACAAAGCTTTATTCCTATATTTCTAGTATATGAGGTATAGAATGAGGACACACACAACAAATATTTATTGAGTGTCTGGGTAACATATTGTTTATTAAAAAACACACTCAGAAGCAGCAGGAATCTGACAGATTTAAAAGAGAAAAGAAGTATTTTCTATAATTTATTTGGAGCTATGAAAGTTATTGAAGTAAAATACTTGCCTCAAACACTTTTCCAACAGCTGAAATTAATTTTTATATTGTATGGTAGTGAAACATATAAGGCTCACTGGTTCTGAATATTCTATTCAAAATATCTCAAAAGAAAAGAGTATTTGTGCAGTCAACTATTTGAACTAGTAGAGTGATTGAAGCAAAAAGGAGAATAGGCAAAAAGATGTTTATTTAGACAGTACATAAATATGGAATTGAGTTTCTTCCTTAAAATATTCAACTTGAATTTAGGGGTTATTAAGTAATGTTGCCTCTATGCCATTTTAAAAACTGATGAAATCTCAAGTAAAAGAACTAACAAGGCAGTCTACATTATGAATATGGAGATGTATCTAATTATATATATCATATACATATAAATCTATGTCTTGAATAGCTTCAATATACTCACTAGCTGAGTGATAGATAATATACATGATATTAATAATGAATAGATCACTATCCCCTAGATATTTCCTAATTTCTTTCTCCATCATTGGAATGTGATAATTTTGAAAAAGGACTTAATCTATAATGTCAGCTCCTTTTCTTTATTTCTGTATTTTCTATCTCTCAGAAGATGACTGAGGAAGCTTTTTTTGGCATGTGCATTTTGTTTATGCTACATATGCCAAATAGATGTCCCAAGATGAAACTCTGAGCTCATTTGGAAGTCATTTTTGGTAGCACATGAATCAGAACTCTTATTTTCTTCTCAGCACTACTGGTATTTTATTGCTTCCATCTATAGTCCAATATGCTTTTAGTGCTAAGAACCCTGAGGCCAAACACACAAAGCACTAAGAAAATGGGAACTTCTAGCGATTCCAATTTTTGTCTTTCTTTCTGGGTTCTTCTCTCCCCTGAGAGAGTGAAATCACTTTAAGCTCACCATGAAACAAGAACATGGTGAGCATCAGTGATTGACTGAAACTGGAGATGTTGATTTAGGAGTCTTTGACTTATGGGTCAGGTGTAACACCCTTAAACATGTTTATCAAAGTCTGCTTGTCAAACTCCTATGGATTTTTTCCAGTCTCTGTCTAAATGTCAAGGTCCTTATGAAGGCTTCTCTGGTCACCACAGGCAGAATTAGGCACTTCCTACTTTGTATGATTACTATATCCTAACATATTACTATATGTCAACACACAGTAAATTCTAATGAATGTACTGCCTCTACTCATGGAATATAGACAAACTGTTTCTCCCCTTTATGTCTGGCTCAGCACATCAAATCAAGCTGATTCTCAATAAGTAATTAAAAGAATGGTCAGAGAATAAATAATAATACCCTTCATCTGCACATTATAGGTTACAGGAAATCAGTGCTCAGAGAGGTTACATGAACAACCCAATTCAAGACTGCCAAAAAGTTGCACACCAAGTTTGTATGTCAGTAAAGTTAACCACAGTAAAAGATTAACAATAATAATGAAAGTAATCAATTATACCAATGTCTTATAATAAAAGTTATTTACAACCTTTGAGTTGGTTACCTCTGGAATCTTTCATTTAATTATTGAGATCTATAATTGACCTGAGCTATGGAAAGATAAACTACAGATAGGAGTGTTACTCATGTGTTTATGCATTCATATTATATTTGTAATTCTTACAGTTTGAAAATTGTCTGACTACTTTTTATGAGCTCTTTTATTGCTAACAGATCATATAGCAATTATGGGTGAGCTGAAAAATTAAATATGTATCTTCGTTAAGGTTCAAAGGCCAATCTCAGCTTTTATTTTCAGCAAGGACATGAAAAGCAATTAAGATATTTATCAAAGTTTGGTGTAGTTTGTATTACTACCAGAGTTGTTGGTTCAACTTTTCAGAAATGCCCTGATTTTTATCTCAAGAAGTAGGAGGAAGTGGTTCCTCCAAGACTATCCTTATCTAAAATTGTATAAGTCCTATTTAAATCAAACCACTTTATGGGGCAATATCACTGATTAGTCCCACCTAACAAATAACTGTTTTGGTGACAGGAAGATATCTCAAATGACAAATAATATGGCTGTTAATTGACCTTCTTGCTGGGGATAAAGATCTATAACATGAAATCATTACAGTCATTAGATGTATAAAGATGTCAATACAAGTTTTTAAAAAACAAGAAACAGGACTTACCATGTTTTAAAATACATTACTCACCAAAAATAGGTTTCTGAAGTTGTTAAGATCACCAAAAAAGTCTTCTATAGTTACTGTGTTCGGATTAAAAATGAAGTATTCTCCCAGGTTCTCATAGAGCTTCACCATATTGTTGTGCATGGTGGACAATTTTTCATATTGCTCTCTGGCATTCTTTGTAAAGCTGTAACTTTGCATTAAGGAATGTGATCCTTATAATATTTCAGAGGCAGCCACTACACGTCAAGACTTAATAAAACCATTGCTACTGTAAATACACACACACACACACACACACACACACACACACACACACACACACACATACACATTTGCTAGAACTGCCATGATAAAGTACCACACACTGGGTGCTTTCAACAACACAATTTATTTATTTTTTTCATACATCCAGAGGCTAGAACTCTGAGTGAAAGGTATTGGCATACTTAGTTTCTTATGTGGCCTCTCTCATGGTGGTTTGCAGATTGCTGCCTTCTTGTGTACTCATGTAATTCCTTACTTGTTTGGTTGTGTGTGTTCAAATCCCCATTTCCTAAAAGACCACGTTTCATGTAGTATTAACACATAACTTAATAATTTTTATCTTAATTACCTCTTTTTTCAAATATAGCTCATTCTGAGGAACTTCCAAATCTGAGGGACTTGGATGAAGTATGGTGTGTGTAGGGCACATCACACAAGTAAGTACAAGGGTTACCACAGATATATAGCTTACCAAGTTTGAAAATATTTTAATTGGACAGAAATATTTCATGTATAACATGTGTGACAACTTGTTAGAACATGTTTGCTAAATTAAACCACATAGATGCATATCTATCAGAAAACTACCTCTATTTCTATATGTAGGAATTTATTATATATGTGCATATAAATGAATGCATATCCATGTAGAAATACTCTGAATGTGGCTGACGGTGGAGGATGACTGAGAAACCAAGGACAATGGTGATGGGCTTTGGACTCTACGGCATGGACGGGCTCTGTGTGAACCTTGTCAGTTTGGTTGCTCACCTTCCTGGACCTGGGGGTAGTTGGGAGGCCTGGAGAGGGAGGGAGTGAGGGTGTGGGTGGGAGGGAGGGGAGGGAAGGGGGAGGAGGAGGGGAGGAGATGGAAATTTCTAATAAAAAATGAGGAAAAAAAGAAATACATATAAAATATACATAGCCCATATGAAGATGGAGGAACAGAAGGAAGAAAGGTCCCTCTTACCATTCTTTCACCTTCTTCCTCTAAAGCAGCTGAAAAAGAATTCTTTTAATTACCTGTTGAATAAGTTCTATGACCTTCAGTCCAGAGATTCCAACTCTATGCCTATAGGAAAAGGATGCCATTGCCTCTAAAGAACATCATAGAGATGTACAATAGTGTGTTCTGTTAAATTGTTCCCATTTTTTCTCACATTTGGCTCTCCGTGACTATGTATTCTTCATCAAAACTTATGCTTAAAATATATACTCATCTCTCATTGGCATTTTCAATTCTGTCATCTCTCATGTCACAGAAAATGTAAATTTTCAGGTGGTGTAAGCAGACACTGCTCTTTTGTTTCACGGCTGCCCAGACCACAAATAATCACATAGAAACTATATTAATTAAACACTGTTTAGCCAATGGCTTAGACTTCTTATTAACTAACTCCTGCATCTTAAATTAACCCATTTCTATTAATCTGTGAATCACCACGGGGTTGTGGTGTGTTGGTAAGTTTCTGACTGGCAGTTCACATATTTCTCTTTTGGCAGCTATATGGTATCTCCCTGACTCCGCCTACTTTCTCTCTATATGTCTGATAGGATTGCCCGCCTGGCTTTACTCTACTGAGCTATTGGCCAAAAAAAGCTTCTTTAATAACAAATGATAATAAAACATATTTATAGCATACAGAGGAGAATCCCACATCAATGTGGTTGCTCATCCTTGTAATCATGCATTTAAGATTAGCCTGTCCTACACAGCAAGACCTTGTCTAAAATTAAAACTATATGTAATATTCTACCTATCTATCAATCATCTATGTATCTATCTATGTATCTATGTATCTATCTCTCTCTCTCTCTCTCTCTCTCTCTATCTATCTATCTCTATTAATGTTTTAAAACTATTGAAAATAAACTGTAAAGTGAATCTTTTATGACTAATAAATACAAAATCATGAATATTCTGACTAAAATTTCTAGGTCTGGTCTAAGTATGATGAATATTTTAGAGACTTAGATCTGGTCTTTCTTCTTGGGCTAGGTAATTGTTGAATGCTAATTCATAAGAGTGTAGAGAACAGTAAGGGAATAATTATGAAGAAAAGAGGAAGCCAAATCAACATTTAAAATTGGAGTTAAGTTCATCAAAAATGACGGGTGATCATAGAAGTAAAGTTGTAACATGGGTCCAAATGGACTTTCAATGGGCATATCACTTTGGTTTTTCTAATGGAAGCAATGCAGAAATCAGGCCTTTTCTGTAAAATTATTCTGCAGCTGACACAGTATATACCATGATTTTGAAAATGAAATATCACCTATATATGGTATTTTTAATACTGTTTAACTATTAGCACTAACTCTCTGCTAAAAAGTGTAATTAAATCATTCAGCCCTCAAGTCTATTGTGACATTAATAGACCTGAAAGAATGAATACTTTTATAACTGCCTTTTTTCATAACATGTACATGCTTTATATACATTTTGATTTTATTATTGAAAAGTACCTCCATATAATTTTTACTTTTAACACTATGTTTCAGATATTAAACATCCTGTTTCAGTGGAGCAGAAATAAAACAGTAGTCTTTATTTCTAAGCACAGAATTTAAGTGATTGTTTTGTTTCCTTACCGTTCCCCCTACTCATACACTTGCATACAAAGAAAAAAATAAAAAGGAAAAGAAAAATATAGATTCATGCCAGAAACTTACTGGGCAGAAACACATTGCAAAGGTCACTTAAGTGCAATCATTTGCAATGCAGATTATGAAAATGTATATTTCAGGATGTCCAACCTCTGTAAACCAGTGAAAAAGTCAAAGTTAACAAGAAAGGCAAAGTTCTTATATGCCTCATTTATCCTAACATACATTTTTGGAGGCTAAAATATGTTTGTGTAATGAAACATAATTTTACCAATTTGTTTTTATAGGCCAAAAACTGGTTTCAGAAATTCTGTATTCCAAAGTGAGAAGTTACAACATTCTATGAATAGTTTATCTTTGCAATAACAAATGGAAAGCAGCCCAGCCTCAATGCTTTACTTACTTCTATAGCTCTACAGTTATTATTCTCTAAAAGGGACAGATATTTCAGCCCTGAAATATTTCAAAATTGCAATCATGCCACAAAATCTTGCATAGTACTCCACATTAAAAAAAAATAACTGAACTTGCTGGGCATGGTGGCACTCATTTTGAGGTAGAAGCTGGTGGATCTCTGTGAGTTCACAAGGCCAGCCTGGTCTACAAAGAGAATTCCAAGCCACCATGACTACATTGTGAGTTTCTCTCTCAAAAGCAAAATCCAATAAAAAAACAAACAAATGAAAAAAGAAAACAAAAACTAAACCCCAAAGAAATAAGGAGAAAGACTGAAACTATACAGTTCTTTTTGTTCAATGTGACTCTTTCCCATGCCTTTATTTTACTTATAAAATTTAATTTTTGAATCATCACTAATGCAAGATATTGTTTGTCACTTGTCAGTGATGAAATAATGACCAAAGTCTTAATCTCTACCATGAAGGAGTTAACATCCTAATATTAAAAATAATTATGTCATCCAAAATTGACATTTCTATATGACTAAACACCTACAATATACTTTTCTTCATATCATGTTCAATGTTCTTTTCAAAACAACCTTTTCTTAAAGACAATGAAATTCCACCATAATAGTTTTAAATTTGTGGGCATTAAATAGAAGTCACTCATCCATCTAGGATTAAAATGTATAGTAATAGCCTCTGCCATGAAAGCTCGATTATTTCATTTAGTAGAATGACAAGTTAAATTTGATTGTTGGGAGTTGATTAAAGTTGCATATTTGTATCTGAATGTCATCACAGTAGATACTTGGGAGAACACCAACTCTTCTAAGTTGTTCTCTTCCACATGTATGGTGTTTGTGCACTCCCCATTAAGTAAAAAAAATAATAAAAAACAATATATTTCTGGTATATGTAATGGGTGACTCATGCAGGAGGACAAGAGAAAAGTCCAAGGCCAATTGTGGCAACTTAGCTAATTTCTCCTTATTTATAAATTGAAGTAAATAGTTTCTTAAGTGGAATATGTGTATAGAGAAGGTCAGAAATATATTTTATTAGTGGAGACCTAAACTGTTTCTATTTCATGTGATAATTTAAGATTGAGGACAACAGATTTTAGAAAATATGCTGTTGAAACTGTGAATGATTTGACTGACTAGTCCAGAAATTCTGCTCGAAGGTGGGTTTTGAGAACACTCAGAAAGAAGCAGATGGCCATGCTCATAGTGCAGATCTAGCAAGCATAGTGGCAGGCACACTGTGTATACTACAACTTCTGCCATAGATCTCAGCTACCAATGAAGTAAGAATGACAGCACCAAGGGACATTTGCTCCTGAATATCCAGACACACTGGCTTAGATGCCACAGAAAAGTGACCATAGATCTAAAGATATTAAGGAGTACGGTTCTGTGAGGATTAGATTCTCCTGGGTTCAAAAGATAGAATGCACTCTTCCATCTATGCAAATAAAACCCTGAACTATTTATAGAGGAACCCTAGAAAAGCACTGAACTTTCTATAACGAGGGCAATTCATGGTAACTTAAATGCCACATTAAATATACTCATATGGTGGTGATGTGGGACAGATCCCAAACATAAAGTAATCAAATATGAGAGGGCAAAAAGTTAATTCCAAACTTCTTTCCTTTGACCAGGCAGCTTTTAAACTCCTTGTACATAATAAAGAACACCCTCGAATTTTTAAGCATGGAACTTACTTAAGAAACTGAGAACTAGCTAGATGGTTGTGTGCATGCCTTTAACACCAGCACTCAGGAGACAGAAACAGGAGGATCTCTGAGTTCAAGGCCAGCATGGTCTACAGAGTGAGTTCTAGGAGAGCCAGGGCTGTTATACGGAGAGACCCTGTCTCAAAAAACCAAAACGACAACAACAAAACAAGCTGAGAACTAAAATCATATTACACCACCCTCACATAAGTTTTAAACGTGTGTAAAGCTGGGCAATGGTGATGCATGCCTTTAATCCCAGCACTGGGGAGGCAAAGGCAGGCAGATCTCTGAATTGGAGGCCAGCTTGCTTCTACAAGAGGTAGTTCCAGGACAGCTAGGACTGTTACACAGAGAAACCTTGTCTCGAAAAACCAAAAGACAAAAAAGAAACAAAACAAAAAATAAACAAACATTTTAAAACAGTATCAGTTGAGATGCTAACAATTTTAGAGTATTATTAATTTGAAAACTAATTGGGTCTCAATCATGAATCTGAAAAGTTAATTTATAAAACGTGTATCATAAGTCCACAAAGCGTTTTCATTGAAAAGGTGACCTAAGGAGGTAGTGATCACAATTTGCTGGAGATATAAACATTGTGTAGTTATATAAAGCTTTTTTAGTTTTTTGGGAGGGCTTTTTTTTCAAAACAAAATTTCTCCATGTAGCCCTGGCTATCCTGGAACTCATTTGTAGACTGCCTGCCTCTGCCTTCCAAGTACTGGGAATAAAAGGGGTGTACCAGCACACCTGGCTATCTAAAGCTTAGAACATCTATATTTTTTGTGTGATTATATATAAATTTATAAAGCTCATATGTCTCTGTAGTATAAAAAACAGTATGAACTTAAAATTCATCCTGAAAAACTCAAATTTCCTCCATAGTGCACACATAGAAAGAAAATTATTTTCTTTATTCTTCTATGTACATTTTATATTTATTTTGGCTATTAAATGCAGTTAGACTCACCTGCCAATCCCTGGATGCAAACATAGAACTACTTCATCAAATGAAGTAAAGAAAACTGTGTCTCATTTTATTTTACTTTGATGTACAGAGTAATCATTACTAGAGAAGAATTGTTTTATTGTAAGTGGGATGAGCATTTGGCAGAGCATTGGGGGTGATGGAGTTTATATATCATGTGGCTAATTGAGTAAAATCAGTTCTTAAAATTTTCATCTTTCTAGGCAGTACATTTGTTACTTACAATTTTAATAAAAGCTTAAAATATTAAATATTACTAGTGGATTGTTGGAGAACATGGAAATATCAACTTGAGATCCACTTAACCTTCACACACGCTTTAGTTAGCAACATGGTATAATTGCCCATTTAAATAAAAGGATGTTATAAATGCAGGCTTTACTGAAAAATATACAGTGTTTCTAATTTTCATAACATCAGAAAAATTTCTATGAATGCTAATAAATATGAATTTTCCATATAACTTGAATAATTTCTAGTCAGAAATCAAAGAATTAACTTTAAAATATTATTGTCACAGCTAGCAGAAAATCACCTAAAAACTATATATTCTCAGGTGAATAGACCTGACAAATATTTTAAAATATGAAACATTAATAAGAATAATATGCACAGCATTGGTAATTACTATAATACTCTATGATAGCTATAGATATAGGATAAATTTTCTTTTAAAACCCTTAGTACAAAATGGAGGCAGAGGATGTTTGAGTAACAGAAGATTGCCTATTAGTGATACTGGGCTCAAGTTCCAAGTTTCAAAAATGTAGAAAGCACTTACAAAGCCAGAGGGATATATTTTGTAATATCCAGACATTTCCACAGACACACCAAATAATCTAGAATTTAAAAAAATAATTTAAAATATGTAAAACTACAAAGGGAAAATGTTTACCTTGTGCTCTTCCTTTTCTCTATTCTTCATTTATATCATTTTCTTTGTGTTTCTTTCAACCATCCCTTGAAGAAAAACTATGTTTGTCCATGTGTTTTGCTTTGCTTTTGTTTTGAGACCGTGTCTCACTGTGTAGCCCTCGCTGGCTTAGAACTCACAGTGACCCACTGGCCTAAGCTTCTGGAGTGCTGGGATTAATGTTATATGCAACTATGCCTGGTGACAATCTAGCTTGGTTCACTTAGCTACTCCACAGAGTCATTTCTTCACTCCCTTATTCAAGCCCAGTGATTAAGTGCCTACAATGCACAATGTATCTTTCGGAGAATGAAAACACAGTTATAAATTTCGATAATCATTGCTTTCCTAGAAATAAGTGTGACGGAGGACTCTCATTGGTTAATAAAGAAACTGCCTTGGCTTTTTGATAGGGCAGGATTTAGATAGGTGGAGTAGACAGAACAGAATGCTGGGAAGAAGGGAAGTTAGTCAGATGCCATGCCTCTCCTCTCTGAGACAGACGCCATGGAGCCAGCCGCCAGGTCAGACATGCTGAATCTTTCCCAGTAAGACACCATCTCGTGGTGCTACACACATTACTAAATATGGGTTAAAGCAAGATGTGAGAATTAGCTAATAAGAGGCTGAAACTAATGGGCCAGGCAGTGTTTAAATGAATACAGTTTGTGTGTTGTTATTTCAGGGCATAATCTAGCCAGGCGGCTGGAATCTGGGCAGCAGGAATGCAGCCCATAGCTCCACACTACATAAGTGTACTTGAAGAAATAATTACAAATTACATTGAAAATTAAAAATCAAAGAAAGTGATTAAAAATCATAAGTTGCCAAATAAATGTACATTTGGGTGCAATAAAACTCAACCTTGGAAGAGAGAGAAGTAGAACATAAGACTAGAAATGCATCTTTAGGAATGGAATTTAAGCTGAGAGTTGAATGTGAAGAAAAATTTGAAGGAGCACAGAGAGAGGGTGGCAAAGTGAAGGGAAAGTTTTCAATATTCTAGGAGCAGAAAACGGAGTAATGTCTACAATACTACAGACCATGAAACAAGAGTAAGAGACAAAACAGTTAATGAAGCAAGCAGGGACTAGATTTCATGAGTCTTTTAGGTGTTTTTCCCCCCTGGGGGGAAAATGTCATTGAACAGTTTAAAAGAAGTAGTAGTCAAACAACTTCCACTCAAACACACCAAAAAGTCTATCTCAATTAAAATTCACAACCAATTTAATGTAATACAGAATATTGTCAAAGTGATAGTAAGTCTACTCGCTACTTGGTAAGTACTCATAAGAAGAAAGTATATTATATTAGAAATATATTTTGCTACTTACCATAAATACCTCATAGAATCAAAGGCAGTTTTAGAAAGCACAGATTTTAAGCAATTCATAACTACCAAAATTTGCCTATAAGGAGCTATGTTTAAAATTACAGAATTATGATTATATAGTTTTGAGATTGATATACTTTAGAATATATTATTTAGTATTCAAGTATGCATAAACAGGCATAAATTAGATCACGTTTTACCTTTTACCTCTATCTTAGCTCACATTTAGCTTTCAGCATTATTTATCACATGGTCATAGTGTAAAAACAATTGCTAAGGAGTGCACAGAGAAAAAGAAAAGGAAATGGTAAGACTCAACTTCATTGACTCCATCAACTAGAGTTGAGAAAGATACATAATGGCAGAGCAGCAGTAAAGCGGCGGATGTTTGGTGAACTCTGACAATGAACCAGGTACTTAACTAAACGTTTACCAAATGGCCTTTTATTTAATTCTTCCAAATCGCCAATCCATGTATGCTATTATCAATTTGTCTCGGGAAGGCCAACTGATTTTCTGAGTATAGTGTAGCTAGTAAGCATATTTAGGACTTGTACCTGGGCACCCATCTCTACATCCTTCCAATTCAAAACTATGTGAAAATTAAGGATGCCATAATACTTCCTCTGTTTAAAGGGGGGGGGGATCTCATGATAAAACAAAGTACACTCTATAACAGAATCACTGAAAGCTGTGGTAACACAAAAGAAGTGATTCGAGGATCATGAGGAAATAACCTTGAAATATAGAAAGGATTTTTCTCGCTCAAACGAAGCTACTCTATGCACTAACAATAGCATAAGCAAAGATATCAATGTATTTGGAATTCTGAAGCAACTGTAGACATGATGGTATAGTTTGGACACATAAGGCCATGTCAAGGGAATAAGCATGGAAAACAAATGCTTGTAAGGTTCTAAATTGTTCTTTGTAAGTAGTGAATAATAAATGTTTTCTACACAGAGAGATGTGATATTATGAATTTCACTGGAAACAAATTTTGTTACTATTTAAAACAAGAAAATTCAATATCACAGGGTCTACCTACTGTTTAGTCAAGTTCACAGTGACAACACCTATTGAATCATTAAAAGTTTTAACTGCAGAATTTGATATTTTTCTCTGTTAGCTAGACTTGCCAGAATATTCTTTTATCCTTCCTAGGCAGAAGGAGGAAGAAGGAAGAGGAATCGGAAAACTCCCCGAAAAAAGCACTCTCATCTTAAAACCCTCTCTCCCTCCCTCCCTCCCTCCCTGTCTGTCTGTCTCCTTCCTTCCTTCCTTCCTTCCTTCTTCTTTCTTTCCTTCTTCTTTCTTTCTTTCTTTCTTTCTTTCTTTCTTTCTTTCTTTATTACCATGCTTTCTTATGGCATTCGTTTTCTTCCTTCTCAAGACAGAGTTTCCATTTAGCTATGGAGCCTGTTCAGAAACTAGCTCGTAGACCATGCTGGCCTGGAACTCACAGAGATCTGCTTGCCTCTGTCTCCCGAGTGCTGGGATTAAAGGTGTATGCCACCTCTGCCTGGCCAGAATATTCTTTATTAGGGATGAAGTAGCATCTCAAAGTCAATCATATTTGGACTAAAGGTGTATTCGTTGAACCAACATAAGAGAAATGCATATTCCTATCAAGATCTGATTACAGAAGATGAGGCCTTCCAGCTTCCATGTCTTACTTATTTTGGCAATGCAGTGCTTTCTACTGCTTATATCTTATCTCTGTTCTACCAAGTAACCCATATAGTTCAACTACCTTTGAGAAACCATCATAAATTTCATGGATGTCTTAAGCTCAGTATGTTCATAACTGTCATTCCTTTCTTCTAAATAGCATTCCTCTCTTGGCTCTCAAATTGTGAATTTTTTTAAGTAATGATTTAAATAATTATTTTAAGAAAAATCCTGCTCAGTATCTGGAGATGTCTGAATAGTTAAAAGTTGAGGACTGGATTATTTAAGTACCCAGAAACCATGTCAGGCAGCTCACAACCACCTGTAACTCTAGCTCCAGGTCTTTCGACGCCTTCTTCTAGACTCTGTGAACACTGCTTTACGTTACCATTCTTCATTATTTTATTTATTGAACTGAAACTACTATCAAAGTAAACAAGTGGGAAAAAACAACCTTATGCATTGCAAAGCCTTAACAATTAGGACAGCTCTAGATCCCTCCCTTTCCCCTTTGTCATGGGTAGATTGATTTGTAGGACTAATTTCCCACAGTTCAGTTACCAAACAAAGAAATTACCATAAAATTTCTGCATGGTTCAATCTAGCTTTAAAATACCAGACTGCATAAAATAACAAGGTAAAATTGAAACAGCTAGTTTTGGCAAAAAAGAGTATGGTGATAGGTTTCATTCAGAAGAGAAAGAAACAGAGCAAGATGGCTCCAGAGTGTATTTAGTGTATACAACACATTCACAGCTCCCAGCCACCACCACACAATGTCAGATCTCAAGGGGCCCAGGGAGGCTTCAAATTTGCTATAGTGTAAACATGAATTTCTGCTCCTCTGACCCTCCCCCCCTTTGCCTATTGCTGGAATTAAAGGTGTACACCACCACATCCAGTTTTACTGTGCATCATACTAGGGACTTGCTGAGTGCTGTTCAAACACTCTACCGAGTGAACTACACTCCCAGAAGGTACACTGATCTTTTTCAAATGGAAATATTAGAATATATTACTTAAACTGGTTGCTAAATTCATGTAATCCTTCTATTCTAGACAGAAGGCAGCTGATGGCACAAGTAGGTTTAAGGACCTTCTAAATTCACAGCAATGGAAATTAATCTTAGAGTAAACTTTCTCAAAGACAGAAATGTTCCTGTAAAATAAAATAATGGCACTCACTGAAGGACAACTTTTTATTTTCTAACCCAGTTTCCTATTGACGACTCTTATTTTATTTCAATTTAGGCTGTTTGTAACCCTTGCCACTAAACTCCAACTCCTAGTTCCTTAAGCTTTAAAGACTTATGTTCATTTATCAGAATCTATTCATGCTATATCCTTATCTAAATTATCCTAGATGATCCTATAATAACCTCTGCATTAACTTTGATGTCTTTCTCAGTTACTATGACTTTTTGTATAGTGGAAAGGAAGTACATTTCAAGATATAAAGAGCTTTAATCTAATGCATCAGCCATGGGAGTCAAACATTTCAGAACGATTCCCTGAATTTATTCAATATAGATGATAGCTTATTCTGGTTCAACTCAGGGACTAAGTTTTTCACTGGAACAATTTTATTTGTGTTTTCAATTTACTTTTCTGAAAATATTTTTATGTAACGTATTCCTAATACACTTCAGGAAAGCTTTATTTCTTGAGGCTTATAAAAAACATATGTATTTATATGCATGTATATATGAAAAATCATTTATTTTTCTTAGTTATTAGTGAGTTTCTATATTTTTCTTATATCAATTTAATGTATGTCTTAATATGAAATGACATTAGTTAATTCTGAAGACATTTTAAAACTTTATACACGGAAGAATCTATTCAAATACCATGGCATTGTTTCCAAAGGCCACGTTACTTTTTGTTTGTTGTAGAGATGAGAATGTAGCCATGAAAAAATTCTGCTTAAAGAAAATAAACAATAACAAAGTTGCTTCACTAGTGTTGTTTGCGTCATGGATATAAAATGAGCTGCAGATCTACCTAATGTATTTGCTGTCTCTAGGTTTCTGATATCTCAAAAAATATATGCTCTTAGCAATCACATATAGTCTCATCATCAATGTGTTACTCAAAGACAGACATTGGACTTAAAAAAATAGGAAAAGACAGGATGTTGAGGTGTCATATGCCCTTCTATGTTCACTGAAGCAGTAATCCCAATGGCTAGGACACAATCTTTCCCTAGGTGAGCTAATAAAAGCATGGAGACACTGTAGTATATTCAAACTTGGAATACTAGTCCAATTTATATACTTGCCTCTTTCCACTTACTTTTCTCATTGCCATTTCAGTTGAGTAATAATAAGAAATGGTAATTTAAATATCTTAATTTGAAGCTACTAGTTAAACTGAAAGACAGGGATAGAAAGTATCTATAGTTCAGTATTACAAATCCCAATCCCTGAGTGTGTGTACACTATTTTTGCAAAAGATGTTAATCTTGTCATATGTGACAACATAGATGGACTGTCAGAACATTAGAGTAAATCAACAGGGCAGTTAAACAAAACAGATACTGTATAATTTCACCTGCATGGAGTATCAAAACAGTTGAAGTTACAGAAAGGTGAATGGTGCTTTCCAGTGCCTATGCTGTGATTTCAGAACTTCAGTTCTGCAAGATGCAACAGTTCCAAAGAGCCTCACCCTGAGTTAACAACAACTGTATTTCATATTTAAAGAGCATTAAAAGGAAAGGGCTGATTTTACATGTTTTTTTCACAATATGTAAAGAATAGCTTTTCACATATACATGTGTAGAGAAACAGTAGGCCAAATTTTGACTTAGATCTCTATGTAGTCTCATAATTACGTGCGAGCTCCTGGTACAGTATCTGGTGACTTCAATTTTTTTTCCATTGGAAACTAGTACACACAGACTTTGGCCCCCACAGGAAGTGTGTGTGTGTGTGTGTGTGTGTGTGTGTGTGTGTGTGTATAAGTGTATTTCTATGAGTAAGAGAATATAGAACAATTTCCAGAGAGTAGACCCTGATACCTACAATTGTAGAGCTCCTCTGCAACTATACTGGGAGAAGGCCACTGTGTGCTATGCAGAGTTCTCCTGAGAACAGCAATGGAGCAGGGGACTACCTGCTACAGCTGAAAAATTCTGACTCAGCTTATCAGGAGTGGAAAATCTTCCAGGTATTCTCCCAGTTTTCCATTCCTTTGTAAAGTAATGGTCCTTTAAAATAGCGAAAGTAGTTAAGTTAATAGAAGTAGAAAATAATATGGTTCTTTCCAGAGGTTGAGTGGAGAAGGAAGACAAGGGCTGCTGTTAAGTGGACACAGAATTTTGGTCCTGCAAGATAAAAATGTTATAGAGATCTGCTAAATCACACTGTACCTAGAGCTAAAGACTGCCTACGAATACCAATAGTAAACCTTGGCTGGTCTAAGTTCATTCAAATGGAAAGATAAGCTCTAAGCAACAGAACTATTGTGTTAGATGCAGTGGAAGGGGTGGGTAAATAAACAAATAAACATACAAAACAAACAAAAACAAAAAAAAAGAAAAAACCAAAAAACCAAAACCAACCAAACAAAAAACAACAACAAAAACAAGACCCCCCCCCCCCACACACACACACCAAAATTCACAAGCTTCTTATTCTTCTTGTAGTTTTTGTTTTAATTTTGCTTGGTGAGACAGGTTCTCACATTGCAAAACAGACTGGCATAGAAATTGCTATGTAGCCAAGGCTGGCCTTAAGTGCTTAGGATACAGGCATGAGTCACCACTCCAGGCTGGGATTTTTTTTTAATCTTTGGTGAAATGCATTCTGATTTAGCAGACAAGGTAAAGGAAAAGAATTTTTACTTACACATACAAATAAAAAATTGTTTATTTCTTTTATCTACATGTGGCCAGGCATTGTTAAGACATAAGAACAAAGTGTGACAAAATGTTAGGCTGTCAGTTCTTTTGCATAAAACAATTCAAACACATATTAACTGAATAGCAGATGGCATAGAAAAGAAAAAGTTAGATTCTTGTGTGGGTGAAAAACACCAAGTAAATTCTGTAAAGACGGAAACCTGGGCATAAAAGATACCATATTGTACAAGCAAATGGAATGTTTCATATAACTTTTTCATCTTTACAGCTTTTGATTTATCCTGTCTTATAAATAGATATTCTCTGTTTCTCTCTCCTCTCTCTCTCTCTCTCTCTCTCTCTCTCTCTCTCTCTCTCTCTTTCTCTTTTCCCCTTCTTTTCAGGGTCTCATGTGGCCCAGGCTGTCCTTGAAATCGTTAGGAAGCCAAGGATCATCCTGTCTTAAGTACTGTGATAATACCGTATGTCAATATACCCAGGCTTACTTTCATACATGTAAAAAAGTATCTTGAATTCAGGAGGAGACATGTTATAATTATTTATATTTTTAATTAACATCCCATTCGAAAGTTAGTTTATTAATCCAAATAAAATAAAAGTGTAAAAAATGGACCGGGTATTGAAAAAAAAGTGCTAAATGATTTTTACATTTTATCTTGTTTTCATATTTTGTATATTGTATATTTTATCTTATTTAAAACATATTTTTGCTTCAAATAAAAATAAAAATCAGTATTAAAACGAATGTGTGAAAAGGAATCATTAAAATATGTGTGCATTTACTATTTACTAAGAAACTTCTGTTAATGAAAGTAACATCTGATCTAAATTACACTGAAACTGAGAGGCAGAAACTAAACAAGAGCAATGACAGATGCTAGATCTAAAGAAAACAATGATACTTTTAAAATAAGAATTTAATACTCAAACTGATAGTTCTAGAGAAAAATAACAAGATAACTCACCACTCAAACAGCTAATTAATGTATTTTTTACAAGAAAAAGAGTTACACGATTAAACTAGACTCCAAAATACTATTTAACTTGATGTTTTGATAACAGTCTAAAACAGGAAAACATACGCCCTGAGCTAACAACAAAACTGAAAGAAAAAAATGGTTTTGAGAGACATGTTTGCTTTTATATCAATTAAGAAGGAATTGACTAAATTGGTTAAAGCAAAAAACTTGAAAAATGCTATTTAAAAAGTCACAGAAGTATTAGAGAAGTGTCAGATTTAAAAGGACTACATATATAAGAAAAATTTCCTTTGATATTTAATGGGCATATTTTGCTAAATAGATTTTCAGTCTCTCACATTATCTATCTATCTATCTATCTATCTATCTATCTATCTATCTATCTATCTATCTATCTACCTATCATCTATATCTACCTATCTATCCCTACCTACTCTTCTTCCTGTTTACATTTATTCTGCTGTCTATGTACACCTTCTAGAAATACCAATTAAGAACACTAGTGATTCCTAAAAACTACAATGGAATCATATACACTGCTCTCCTGAACACATGACCATCAAATACCATGGCAGCTCATGAGTGAATCTTTGCTACTATACTGCTGAATTTAGTACACCTACATTTGCAAAACAAAAGTAGATTTATGAATCACAGACAGTCAACGTAGCACAACAGAACTGCAGAACACAGTGCTGCTCTCCTTTCATGGGACTTGGCCGAAACCTCGCCTCCAGCAGCACTGCTATCTTTCTGAGATCAGATTTTTCTGGAGCACTGGACAGTCTGAAAATGCCACTGTAACAGCCCATTATAATTTTCATAGCACCTACCTCTAAGCTCTGGGTATCAAATCTGTTTTGCATGCACACAAACAATTCAACAAATCCTGGACAGGTGGGTAGGTTGTTATTTTTGTGTTCAATTTAACTAAGTTTCTAAAACAGTTTTGCCTTAATTAGCTTTTCTTCTGAGTTATTTTGATCCTAATAATATATGGCCATTGCATTCCTTGTAACTGTTCCCAAACAGGGATAAAAACATTATTAAATCTAATCAGTGTTTACGGAGTATTCCATATGCTACCCACTGTAAATCTTTTGAAATGTCATTTTAGTGGATAACATATCAGGAAAGGTTAGTATATACAGTGAGGGGCTTTTGTTCCCTCATTCAGTCATTTTTATGAGAAATTTTCTACAGATAGTAGTTGCTTTCAATTTATTTTTGTCCACAGTTTTTTTTAAAAAAGTGTATTTTGTTTGTTAGCGTTCTATAGAACATCTATTTAAATTCATAAGGACTTTCAGCTCCAGAGAGTATAATTATCTACATTTTTGACTCCATTATAGAAACAATGCTCCAAATGCCTTCAAGTGTATCACATTAAAACCAAGCATCCAAGAAACATGAGTTAAATATTTAGCAAAAGTTGAATGTGGTGGTACATGACAAATTCCCAGTCCTTGGGAGACAGAGGCATCAGGATTGCTGCAGTTCCAGACCAACCTGGACTACTTTGTTACCTCTTTTCTCAAAAAAAGAATATACAGCAAATATTAGAATTGTGGTACCCCATCTAAAATACACAAAACAACCTTAGGGAGAAAAACTATACAATTTTGGATTTCATTCTTATACAGGACACTTCAATTACTGCCCAGATTAGAATATTAGTGTGTTTTGTAATGTCCTTCTTGATTTTTATATTAACAATTGTATTTAGCTACTTTTCTTGTTGCCATGACCTAAAACTGGAAAAAAGAGGAATTTAAGGAAGCAGGGGGTTTATTTTGGCTCACAGTTCAGAGTAATACAGTCCACCATGGCAGAGAAAACATTCATTAGTCTGTTGCAGGAGTTTGTAGAGGCAGCAGAATAAAGGGCTGTTTTCTAAAAAGGAGGATGAGAAGGAAGAAGAGGAGGAGGAGGAGGAGGAGGAGGAGGAGGAGGAGGAGGAGGAGGAGGAGGAGGAGGAGGAGGAGGAGGAGGAGGAGGAGGAGGAGGAGGAGGAAGCAGAGACGCATTCTGGTTCTGTTACTAGCTGGTTATACCAGACAGCTAGTTTCCGCCTCCCAAAGCTTCAAAGTTTAAGTACATCAAACTGTGTAGGACATTTTCCATTTAAACCATAACAACAGTCAACTATAAATAGTCAATGTAGCTATTAAATATAACTCTAATTAGATAATTCTGCATTACTGAGTATATGTACGTGTGTTTTCTTTCCTTGAGTGACGCTATATACATATCCTGCCTCTAAGATATAGTACACGCTTATTAGGCACAAGGTCAGTCATGCAGTGGACAATGTAGACTGTTCATTTACTCCTTCATCTACTGCCATGTACACGAATAGAAACTGTCACCACTAGAGTCATTTCTTCAAATTCTGTGAACTACATAAGTTGTAGTAGTGTCACAAAGCTGGTATAGGTTATCACTGCCTTCAGAGGGGATATAGAATGAGACAGTCTGTGGCATTTTCTATTGGGAACTAATACAATTTTAAAGCTATATGGGCCTTTCCTCTTTGTTCATTGCACTAAATGAAGTTCCTTCTATATTTGTCAAACTTCTATGTTTGAGTACAGATCATTACAATATGTCTGTTAGATTAGAGAGAACAAAAAACAAGATTAAAAATTAAGATGTCATCATTAAGAAAATACAGGAGATGACAAGAAAAAATTGTTAAAAAGCAGGTTTCAAAATGTATTATTTGACTACTTCATTGTATGCTTGCTGGATATGGGTTTGGTTGTTTTGCCATTTTACTGATCTTAGGATGCTTTCAAACAGCTGGCAGGCAGGCATTTTTTGTTATCCTCAATGAAGGGAATTTTAGATGAAATGACAGCACAGTTGCCACCTGAACATATCATTTATGTGGTACATCCAACTTTTAGCTATGTGAGACATTTATATGCTCCTCTGATTATACAGCCTTGTATAGAAGTAAACAGAGCACTCCTTGTCACAAACTTCCCATCACCCCTGCAGAAGTACTGGCAGAACCATTAGAGAAAGTGGTTTCCCAAAGGCAAATATCATTAAAGTCTTTGAATTACTAGTAAAACACTTACTATCTGTTTTATATGTTTCACTGGAAGAAGATTTTTCTGTGAGCACTAGAGTGTTGCTCTTATAGTTGGTTATTGTTAGAGCCCAATTTTCTTATAGTTGGTTATGAGTAAAGCCACATTCCATTGAGCATTGAGCACAAAATGTGAGAGTGAAATTGCAGAATAAGGTTCAATAATTTACTTGGTGGAGCCCACTGTTGTAAGAACATCTCATTCTTGAGCACGTGCCTTAAGGACCAAAGAAAAGTTAAAAAATTGTGCACCCCTGTAACCTCAACATTGCAAGGATGAGGAGGCAGGACAGTCTTAAATGTTAGCAAACCTCATTTATAAAACAATATCAAAACCCCACCCAGTAACCCACCAAAAAGTGAGGTCAGAATAAATTTTAACAGATTTCAATTGGTAAAGATATAACACAATTTACAAAAATGCAGAAAACCCTTTTTGTAGTAACAACATACTTTTTAATCAGAAAGAAAATCTAAAAGCAAAACCTCTACTCTAATTTATACTGTGAATGGAAGTTTTCATTTGAGAAGGTTTTCTTTTCTTCTTAAAAAACTAATCAAAACCATTAGATTCTACTGGACTCTCCAAACTCTCCCAAACTGTACATATTAACCCAGTGCCTAAGACTCAGCCATAGTCTCTGGTGTTTACTCTCCATATGCCTCAGGCACACACATGTAATTTTGTGCTTCAAGGAGTTAGTGCTTCATAAAAACAGAGAAGAATGGCTATAAAACACACACCAGTGCCCTTTGGAAGTAATTAAAATTATGGTCCTACCCTGTATTCATTTCCTCCCCTTTAGGCATTGCCCCTTCCAGATCCTATGTTATGATTCCCCTCTTAACTCACAAACAAATCTCATTGCTCTTTGTACTCTCTCATACATAATCAAATGCTTAAACATACAGAAATATGTGATGACTGATAGTACTAGACACCTAAGTCTATTCATTTGAAATGAATTAGCATTAACAATATAGACTCATGAAAATGTTGGTTCCAATTCACAAAGTGTACAAGAGTATGTTTTATCTTGAAAGTATGATTTTTGTTGGTTTTCAGAGGGCTTTCCAAAGTGATAAATATAAGCAATATGTTTTCATTAAACACAGCGACACATGTTTTTGATGAATGCATTACAATCTAGTTAAAATTAATTTTCTAACCCTATCATGTGGACTTTGACTCTAACATTTGCTAATCAAAATACCTAAATAAAATTCTTTCTAAATTGTGCTGTGTGCAAATATCTTCTTAAACACATAAATTAGTATGTTATTTATATGAATACGTCAGAAATCAAACTATGTTTTACATTATGTTCAACAAACTGTGGTAGGCAACTTTAAAGATACAACTAGTGGCCATTTAAAATATATACCATGTGAATAAAGCATGGACATGCACACATGTATATATGTAAGTATGTGGATTTGAATACAATTCTACAGAAAATATTTCTACTTTTATTCTCTTTTCCTGCAATGGTAACTATCTAAAAGAAAAGAATATGAGGGAAAATAAGTATGTTCTAATGTTCTACACTTTTGATGCACACTAAAGACTATGGTAATGTCCATGTAAGATGTCACTAGGAAAATTTCATGTTTTCTGAAGAGTAATGATATACTTCATATGCTATACATGAAATTTGGCATATTTAAAGAAAATTATGTTATGAAGTTCAACTACACACTGTATTCTTAATTTTTTGCCATAGCACTGCAAATACCCCTAATTTCCTACTACATGATTCAGAGGCTAATTCTCTAGTAGTCTTTTCAAATTCCTAGCTTTAAAGAATGGCATAATACTATTCAAATGTTTAATCTTAGACAATGTGCTCCTATTCAGTCATCTTATAAATGATATCATAAAGGATAACTGACATCCATAGTGAACTCATAAAGACTAAATGAATTAGTAATAAAATCGCTACTAATACCATTTGAAATTAAAGATATAGCCTTTAATGGAAACAATATTTTATACTTTTCTTTTTTCTCTTCCAAAGACAACTATATTTTGTAATTCAAGTAAAAGAAAGGAACATTCTTTTGACTCAGAATTTAATACAAGAAATGATATAATAATACAAGAATTCATTCAGAAATATTTACAGACACACAGTGGATTCTTGAGAGACAATGTCAAAGGTGATGACTTTGTTTCACTTGGAATATTATGTTAGTTTTTTTGAGACAGGGTCTCTGGCTTTCCTGGAACTCACTCTGTAGACCAGGCTGGCCTCAGATACACAGAGATCTGCTTGTCTTAACCTTCTGAGTGCTGGCATTATAATTATTTTTCACTGCACACATCTTAGTACAAAATCTTATTTGACACAATATTTGGAGACTTTTATATCAGACATACTTTGACATTCTGTTGTCCTATAAAAGAATCAAATAATCTTTAACTATTGTTGGGAAAAAGATCATTTTCCAAACTCAGCTGAGTACCCTAAAGTTTCTGAATCACCCTGGACAAGACAAAGAAAATGGATTTGAGCTGGCCAGTGATGGTACTTGTCTTTAAGCCACTGGCCAGGGATAATACATGTCTTTAAACCCAGCACTCAGGAGGCAGAGGCAGGTGGCTTCCTGTGAGTTTCAGGTCAGTCTGGTCTACAGAGTGAGTTCCAGAACAGCTAGGGCTGTTACATAGAAACCCTGTATAGACCCTACACCCACCCACCCTAAAATAAAAGATTTGAAATTTCAAGGACAACTAGAGAAAGAAAATTCCATGTTAGTTGATCTTGTATCCAATTTTATTTATCTGTATAACCTGATTTTTCATTTTTTAAAAAGAATATCATGGACAATCATGAACTGAAAGTATCCAGACTCAAGTTTCAGATTTAAAGAACTAAATTGAAAGAGGGCATTTTGGAGACCTTTCAACAATCCTACTCTGAGCTTTGCTTCAGAACAAAAAAAATCCTGATACAGGTGCTTCTTAAAGATTCTTTGAGTGTCCTTCTGAGAAAGCATTTCATATTTGTGTTGTTAATAATGATAAAATGAAAAGCTTTACTTAAGTTTCAAGTTTCTTTAATCTTGTCACTATCCTTTCTTCATTTTGGGGGTTATATTGAAGACAGTAGTGACGGCTTGACATCTTAAAAACTGTAATCAAGTTACAGTGATTACAATCACAGACAAGGTCAGGATCCGGTGTTCTTAAAGTGGAAAGAAATGTAGATAATTACTATTGCCTTCAGTCACATTCAGGCATATGATCAGGAGTACCATCATCACATTCTTTTGTAAATGCAAAGTGCTATATTTTACAATTCTATTAATTTCTCTCTGGTATCAATAGTAAAAAAATACACATATGAAAAGGGCTCAGATCTCTAAGACCAAGGTCACTGTGGTTGGGTGACATTTTCTCATTCAAATCACTGTATGAATTGTAACATCTTACTAATTTATCTTAAATTATCATTGAGTAATAAACACAAAGCAGTGTCTGTTTATAATCAAGTAAAATACATGAATAATCACCCAAAAGAAAAGAAGATGATATTTCAAGGCTGAATTTTGCTTTGTGTTCTCTAGGCAGTAGAAAGTGAGGTATTAGAAAAATGTCCTTTGTACTCTAAACATGATGTTTATTTGAAATCATTCTTACAAGGTTATTAGACCTTCAATAATTTAATCAGCAGAACTACCAACAAACACCAGGCAGGAGTGAAGTACTTACTTTTCAATCAGAAAAAAATGGTGATTGGGCTATAAAACAAATGGTGACATTTTAATGTTTTCAGCGTTCACCTGCTTTAGTTCATTTAAACAGATTGTACCTAGAATGGACACAAAAATCCAGCTGGTTCAGGCTCAACATAAGTCATCCTGAGTTTTCAGAAAATAATAGGAGCATTACAATAGTCATCATGCAATTCATATTCCAAGCAATTTGATTTCCCATCTTGCCTAGACACCCTGCACTGGATTCTATTATTTGTCTGTTTCAATTCGTGCTGTTCCTATTATGGGAGCTAGTGCACATCTAACTTTTTCATTTAGCATGGACCCCCAATACATAAACACATTTGCCCCATCCATACAGGACGGCTGAAGATCCTGCTCAAGGCAAATGGAAACCCAGAGGGAAACTTGTCAACTTGTCAAAACATATTTTTCTTATAATGAAGAAATAGTCTACCTAAGTAGGGCTTGGGTTAAGGGGTAAAAAAGAACTAGACTGTCTTCCTTTATCAAATTGCCATATTCCTATTCCAAATATACTGTTGCTGCTCTTTCTTTCTTTCTTTCTTTGGTCTTTGTAAATTAGAGTATTTGAGAGAGGACTAACAGCAGGGAAGGAAGGAAGATTTCAAAGGAGCTGGGGAAGTAGCATAATTGATAGAACCTTTGCCTAGGATGCAAAGGTTGATACTGAGCACTGCATGGACCAGGCATCGTAAAACATTCTTGTCATTGTTGCAGTCAAGTAGGGAGGGAGAGACAGGTTGATCAAAAGGTCATGGGTCAACACTTGTTTATATAGCAAATTCAATGACAGCCTAAGCTACATGGGACCCTGCTTCAAACACATAAAGACCGACAGACAGATAGGGCTTGGGAAGGGGCATCAATGTGTTTTTAAATTGATGTCTTCCTGGTATATATAAAGGCTGATAATAATTTTCATGACTCACTAAGGTAAATGGATGAAATTGCTTAAGGTTTCTGATGCAATCAGCTAGAGGGCATTGGCTATCTATAGAGCTAAGGGGTTTCCTATCTCGGCACTAAGAGGATAAAGCTTTGGGAAAAGGCTCTAAATCTTTAATTGTAGATAATTTAGAAAGAAAGAAGACAAACTACATAGTATCAAATATAATTGAAATGCTTGTTATTTTTTTTCCTCATGGAGATCACAACAAATGAATATATATATACTTGTTTGAATATATATGCTAATGTTTTAAAGGATGTCAGATATAGCTGTTTAGATGAAATTCACATAAAGAAACTAGGATAGACCTGTTAGGAAGCACTGATCACAAGCTCAATATATATAACCTTAATAATATACATCTATTTTTTCAATATTTACAATAATATCTATGATAAAAAGTTTTTTATCAGAACTATTCTTATCCAATGGGAATCTTTAATGGGCAACTTCTCACTTTGTGTATGCCTCACTTAATCTTCACCATGGAGCAATGCACTCAGAAAGCTTAGGGTAGTGACTAAGATGAGAATCTAAGTTTGGGGTTTAAAGTTCAGAATCTCTACTTAAAAGAACATGTTCTTTCTATCTGTGGGTTTGAAAAATATTACTCCAGGATACCAATTTCTTTTCACAGACATATAATAAAACCAAGTTTATAAAACATGAAAATAGAGCTGGGATGTGTGAATGAACACATGGCTAGAGGAATGAAAATAGATGGGAGTTTCCAATTTCATCACCAATCTCCCACTTTTCTTGAAAGAAATCCTTTGGAGTCCTGAAGCACACTTTGGGAAATGCCTGTACTGTATCATGAAACTTCACAACTAAGATATTCTCATGTGTTATTTTTTGCTAAAATTACAGAAAACACAACAGTAGTTCTGCTCCATCACATCATGCCTTCTATTACTGAGCTGTGTACTCATTTTCAATGTCTTCAAGTAAAGAAGGGAAAGAGGAACTCAGAAAAGGGAATGAGAAATAAAAACATAGTCAGACATATATGCAAAGCATGCTCACATAAACAGGGCAGAGTTCTGTTTCTCCTCAACCTCACTTTCTTTCTTTATCACGTCTGAGGGAAGAAAATGCTAAATAAGAATGTGAAACAATTCTGCTTTTAATGATTGTTTAACACAAACATTTCACAGCAACAAACTGAGGCCTGCCTTTCAGTGATATAGGGCATCATTTATGTTCATACACAATTGTCATCTTGAAAATAGAAGCCTGAACAAACAACAAACAGCTTTGATGATTTCTAAATTTGGACAAACTGAATGAGTCATGAAAGTTTCTTCTAAATCCTCTAACACCCTTTTATTTCAATTATATTTCTTCCTTCATAAACTCAAATGCAAAAGAAATCATCTCTTATCGTACCCAAAGATCTGTATCACATAGTCTATTAGTAAGGCAGGCAAAATAGACAAAAATTTCAGAAGGACAGGCATTTTTAACTCGTGGTACACGAATACTGTAACCTCTATTAAAAGTATGTTATCAGCACTCTCCTTCAAATAATTTCTGATTTGACTGCCACTCAACACAACATGTTTTCATAATATTGTACTTAGTCATGATAAAGTTGCCTCATACCTTAATGCTTTGAAAGCAAATACATTGTCAAATCCTTTACTTTAATTTCTACGAATACACATATTAATCTTATCCTGGCCATGAAGGTAAGTGAGATGTCATATTGCTCCCATGTTACTTGATCACAGAACATAAAGACAATTCTTGAAGCTAAGGATGGGAGTGCATGACTGAAGTCCTAGCACATGGAAGGCAGGGTCATCCTAAGTTCCAGAATAGCCTGGGTTACAGAGTGAAACCCTATCATAAAGAAAATTAACACCAACCAACAAATAAAAAAGATCATTTTTACAAATTGTATGTAATAACATAGTCCCTAGTTGAATCTCACCTGATTTAGAGTGACAGGATGTCATAAAGGAATATAATAAAGCAGGAAGAAAACAAGTTTAGACAATAAAAGTTGAAAGAGATGTGGCATGGCATGGTGTTAAAAATATTGAAATCACATTTTTCAAATCATATTATATAAAAGTAGCATACTGTCCTTCATATGAGAAAATAGCCACACCTATCAATCAGTATTACTAGGGAAGTTTGATAACTTTTTTGCCAATATGTACACATATTTACACACACACACACACACACACACACACACACACACACACAGAGAGAGAGAGAGAGAGAGAGAGAGAGAGAGAGAGAGAGAGAGAGAGAGAGAGAGAGAGAATCATACACATGCTATTTTCTGGGGTCTGCATGTGGCCATCATTATGCAGCAAAAGGAGCACTAGCCCAAAATTAAAGTTGAGGGAATCAACTGTAAAGCAGACTACCTCGAAAAGTGCCCAGTTTTTAGCCTTGGGCTCACCATGATTTCATATTCTGTCAACTCTGCTATCAAATGCTTAGGTCAGAAGTCTGACAAATTTTTTCTTGATTAGTCTCTTTTCACTTCCCACACATCTATTCTATTCTTTTAGTAAAATTATACCCATTTTTACTTTCAAAAATAGAAATACTAGAAATTGAAGCTTTTACTGATCAATAGTGGTTAAATATTGAGAATTTTATATGGTTTAAATTGATACAGTTAGGTAACTGACTACTTTTTTGCCATTTGTACTAACACTACTGCAATGTCAACCATTATTATCTCTAGCCTGGATTATTCCAATGTATTTTTCTGACCTTCTGTTATTCTCAGACGAGGGCTGGGAAAGCAGCATAGTAAGGATTTATTTTAAATTCTCTAAGGTATTCTTCAGGAACAGAATACATGTCTAACCTTTATCGTTCACTCTCCTTTTCCCGTTCTCCCCAGTAAGGTCATGGCTGCTAAGGCAGTGACTTTCTTGTTATACAGATTAGAATGGACAAAGGAAAAATATGTTTAAGACTTTATGCCATCCTGAATAATAAAAATGTCTCCTATGTTTTCTCATCCCAATGATACCACATCTCAAGGACTCAATCTCATCTTCCACAGGAGGATACGACATCTACTGCTTTGCACAAGTGTTATTGAATGCTGCCACTTATGATAGTGACACCATGTAAGAATATCACTTTCTTCAAAGACATTAGAGGAAAGTTTCTGTAAAACACTTGGAAGTTATAAACAGATTCAGAAAAAATATTTTCTTAAGTTAATGTTTCTAAAATATTTCCTATAGCAGTGCTAAACATGATGGAAGACAGTACTGGGGATCAAATCCAGGACTCATGTCATACTAGGCAAAGGTTCTATCACTAAACTATGTCCTCATTTCAAAATGTAAGCACAGCTCTTTTACGTTCTGCTATGAAAAAGTTGCTGCTATTCAATGGAGCATCTAGGGATACTACATCTGGAAAGTACTTCATTTAACCATTGAGAATGCATCAACAAATACTAAGTATAAAAAAAAAACAAAACTGAGGCAAACCATGAATAAAAGAAAACTGTTTAATGAAACTCTACTCATATAGACTTGTTAATACATGAGGCTTCTGGGATGAACAGAAATAAATAAAGAATAGAGTATAGGAGCAAAGTGTAGTGTTGGAATTTGAGGATTAGAACAGCCTTGCCACTTTGAATATCAGAGACTGTAAAAGCACAGTGTAGGAATGACTTCTCATTTGTGCAGAAGTCAAGAGCTTAAGAGTAGGTTAAAAAGCAATGAAATATGATTATTTTTGTAATATCAAAAATTTACTGAAAGTAGATGGCATTGTGGCTACATTTGGATCTATGTTGCAGACTACCTAAGATACAAATACTACTGTAGTCAGGTTCCCAAATGGTAGACATAAAAATACTAGAGACTTGGGGTATATCTCATTTGTAAAGCACCTGGCTAGCATGCACAAGGCTGTGAGTTCCACAAACAAAGCAAAAAGGAAAAAAAATAAAACTTAGGAGACACAATCTGCCTCTAAAGGAGATGTAGTCATGCTACAAGTGATCTACAGTAAAACTTCCGGCCAGCTAATGGTAAGCGCTAACAAAATGAATACAAGGAATGCTCACATTATGTTCTAGTTCAGAGGTTCTCAATCTGTAGGTTTGACCTCTTTGGGGATCGAACAACCCTTTCACAGTGTCAAATAACAAATAAATTGCATATGAGATATTTACAGTACAATTTATAACAGTAGCAAAATTATAGTTATAAAGTAGCAAAGAAAATAATTTTATGGTTGAGGTCACCACAACATGGGAAACTGTATTAAAGGATTGCAGAATTAGGAAGACTGAGAACCACTGTTGTAGTCATATTGAATCTAAAACCTGCAAAAGCTTAGTAAATATAAAAATATTCCAAAAGACAGCAGAGTTAACTTAGACAAAGTGAATTACTTGTATATAACATTTAATCATCACCTTCTTTAATCACCTGTGGTTGTTTGAATGAAAATGGCCCTCATAGGTTCATAGAGATGGGCGCTATTCAGAGGTATGTTCTTGTTTGAGTAGTTGTGATCTTATTGGAGGCTGTGTGTCATTGGAGTAGACTTTGAGGTTTCAAATGCTCAATTCAGGCCCAGTCTCTCTCTCTCTCTCTCTCTCTCTCTCTCTCTCTCTCTCTCTCTCTCTCTCTCTCTCTCTCTCTCTCTCTCTCTCTCTCTCTCTCTCTCCTGCCTGCCTGCCAATAGAACTCTCAGCCACTTTTTAGCATCATGTCTGCGTATCTGCCACTATGTTTCCCACCATGCTGACAATGGACAAAACTTTTGAACAATAAGCTAGCCCCAATTAAATGTTTTCCTTGTTTGTCGTGGTCATCTGACAGAAGACTGATATCCAAAATATATAAAGAAACCAAGAAAATAGACATCGAATATCAAATACTTCCATTAAAACATGGGGTACAGATTTAAACAGAGAATTCTCAACAGAAGAACTTCAAATGGCTGAGATACACTTAAAGAATTGTTCAACATCCTTAGTTATCAGAGAAATACAAATCAAACCACGTCTGAGACACCATTTCACAGCAATCAGAATGGCTAAGATCAAAAACGCTAATGACAGTCTATGTTGGAGATGATGTGAAGTGCAAACTTATACAACTACTTTGGAAATAAGTATGGTGGATTCTCAGAGAATTGGGAATCAACCTACCTCAAGACCCAGCAATCTACTCTTGGACATATATCCAAAGAATGCTCAAATCTGTTCATAGCAGCATTATTTATAATATCCAGAACCTGGAAACAGCCTAGATGCCCCTCAATGGAAGAATGGATAAAGGAAATGTGGTACCTCTACACAATGGAATATTACACAGTGGGGAAAAAACTGATATCATGAAATTTGCAGGCAAATGGATGGAACAAGAACAAATCATCCTGAGTAAGGTAACCCAGGCTCAGAAAGACAAACATGGTATGTACTCATTGGTAAGAGGATATTAGATGTAAAGCAAAGGATAACCAGGCTATAATCCTTACACCAGAGAAGCTAAGTAACAAGCAGGACCTTAAGAGGCATTCCTCTTAGGAACTCCTGGGAAGAGTGAACAGATGAAATGTCCTAGGTAAACTGGTGGCAAGGAAGTAGAGGGCAGGGTATGAGAATATGGGAACATGAGGAATCAGGATGATCGAGTTGGAGGTGGGATGGAGTGGGAGAGTAATGAAAGAGATATCTTGATAAAGGGGATCATTATGGGATTAGGGGGGAAATGGTGCCATGGAAACTCCAAGGAACCCATTACGATAACCACAGCTAAGATTCCTAGCAATAGTGGAGAGAGTGCCTGAACCAGTTAGCCTTCTCTTGTAATCATGTTGGTATCTACCCTAACAGTAATAATATAGCCTTCATCCAATAACTTAAGGAAGAAGATGCAGAGATCCACAGCCAAGCAGTGGTCCAAGCTCCAGGAGTCCAGTTGAAGAAAGCAAGTGGGGGGAGGGGTCAAGATCATAATTGAGAAACCCACAGAGATAGCTGACCTGAGCTTGTTATAGCTCATGGATTCTGGACCAACTGCTAACGAGTAGGCATGAGACTGACTTAGGCCCTCTGCGTGGGTGACAGCTGTGTAGCTTGGTCTTTTGTGGAGCCCCTAGAATTTGGACCATGACCTGTCCCTCATGCATGAGTTGGCTCTTTGGAACTTATTCCCTATGGTGGGATGCCTCATCCAGGGTTGATATATGGAGGAGGAGGTTAGTAATGCCTCAACTTAATATGCCATGCTTTGTTGACTCCCATGGGAGGCCTTATCCTTTCTGAACGGAGGTGTAGAAGTGGAGAGGCAGGTACAAGGGAGGTGGGGGGAGGGAACTGGAGGAGAGGAGAGAGAGGAAACTGTGGTTGGTATGTAAGAAAAAAAAGAGTTGCCATGGTCACGGTGTCTCTTCACAGCAATAGAAACCCTAAGATACAACTTGATCATGATATTTCCTAACAGAAAAGGTTTCCCTTAATAATATTGGGTAGGATTGCTCTCTCTCTCTCTCTCTCTCTCTCTCTCTCTCTCTCTCTCTCTCTCTCTCTGAAAAATGATGATGGGCGCTATACAGACAGAGAGACCAGAGAGACAGCAGAAATTAGCATATCTTTCTTTGGCCTTCATAGTTGTTTCAAGGGTCAGGCCTAGTGCTGGGTATGAAAGTTCTGGATGTTATAGAGACAGGGCAGTTGCCCTCCTACAATAAGCTGTCACCATATTTGGAAACTTCAAACATCCTTATTCAAGTACTCTTTTTCACACAGAGACTATCATTAGCCACTCAGGAAGAAATCCCACAGTGTGCATACATTTTACTGAATGGAACGTTTATAAACCCTGGGCATACTGCATCTATGAAACAAATTCAGCAGAAATATTCAGTGAAGCATAACTATTTCAGTATTTTGGGAATAAAATCAGTGTCACATGACAAGATCATCTTGGTAATTAGACAGTGGCTTTATCAAGTCAGCCTACTGTGTTGTCCTATCCTCAAACCTTATTTATTATATACCTGATAAGAACGAACTCTTTAGACACGTGAGATCCTGAGGGACCCAGTCTCAATGGAGAAAATATGAATTTATCTTATACTGCTCCATTCACAATTTATTACCTCGCCCAAATTCAATTAAATGTAACAACTCACTGCTTCTTAGCTTTCTAATTTTCCCACTTTTCATCCTCTCAAATGTCTCTTTGGTGTAGAAAGTCTTTCTTATCTCCATCCTTACTTCAGATACAAAGCTGAAAGCCAGTTCCTTTGAGATAGAGGATAAAGTTCCAAAGCAATTGTTTATCTATAGCTTCCATAAGGCTAAGGTGGATAAATATTTTTAAAAAGACTCATGGGGAAGTGGATTTTAGGCTGTGATTCTCCAGAAACAAGGCAGAATCACAGCTACCCAAGGAAAGTAAAGTAGAATGTGTAAGTATGGGAAGGAGGAGAGGGGCAGTTAATAGCCTACTGGGAAATAGAGAAGGTATAACCTTGCAGGATAGTTGATACTGCCTTTAAATTCTCAAGTACTGGTAATGTTGAATTACAGAATGGCCATTGTTCATCGACATTCTATTCGATAAAGATGTATACATATGTGAGATTTCTTCCTGAATGGGAATCTTGGTATGAAAAAAAAAAAAAAAAACAGCAGCATGAGAAGACATGAAATTGCCAAATGAGATAACGACTTACAGTGGTGGGGGTTAGCAGGCCCACCTCTACAAGCCCCATATCTCACTCTCTCACCCAACACCACCTCTGACCATTGAGGCAACAGAGGAGCCAAAGGAGCTATGTTAAATTCTGCTTTTTGCCTTGTCTTGCCTTGCCTTCCCGTCCTTCCTTCCTTTGAGAGAGAAAACAGGTGAGAGGGAGAGAGAGCTGGGAGTAGACAGAAAGAGAAATGTTGAGATAGATACCAAGATTGAATAGAAGTGAATACATTGGGGAGATGGAGAGATAAGTTTAGAGTTTGCTAACACTCTGTGACTCCTGATTATATATGCCTACGATGATAGTATGCCAGAATATCCTACATCTGTTACAAAAGGATTATCCCCACCCCCTGTTCCCTGCTACCTTCATCCTTTCTATTCAATAGTGTTCTGCTTATTTTACAGACACATTTATTTTTCTCTGGTTGGACAGAAACTTAAAAAAAAAAACACTTAGGGATGGGGCTGTTGAAAGCAGCTCCAGGAGAGAAAAACAGCATTTAGCACAAATAGCAAAACTGCCCTAGTGACACCACCTGCCTTGCTGCCTTTCCATTTTTGCCAGAGTTTTCAGCCTGGGTTCTCTCAGTTGCTACCCTTGGCTATGACATAGAAGGCTTTGAAATTTCAGTTTATAGGGTAGTGGGTAGTGGATGTCTAATGAAGTTAGATGGTCATTTTTCAGGAGTCTCAGAAAAATTATGAATTAGATCACTGTTGGAACACAGTTATTAGAATGATACATGGTGAACAATGCTTGAGGAACTGTGAGAAAGCCTCCAGGAAAAAAGGCAGACGGCCTTTTTTTTTTTTTTTTTTTTTTTTTTATCACAGGTGCATATTTGTTCCCTGGATTGTTCTTTGGCATGATTTATTTCATGCCTCCTGTGTCAAACATTTACATTCAATTTATAGGACATGTTGATTCATGTTAGAAGTCAGAACATGGCTATAGAACCCAACTGGCGAAATGTTATGCTGAGTGCTGTCATCAGTATACCCTGAATCTGGATATGGCCATCTCTGCCTTGCTTTTGTGCTTCCCCAGATATAATATGGAGTAGGTGCCAGGCTACAGTGTTTAAATTGGTCTGTCCTGAGAATGTTCTGGAAAGGATTGCTCTGCTACTGTTTAGTATGTGCTTACTGGCATTTATTTGCATGCTTTTTCAGATCATGTTTTGCTGAACTCAAACAGCCTTCCTTGAATCATTGTTTTCTTTGTTACGTTCATGTATAAAAGTACACTGGAACTGAAGGCTGTTTACAACATTAGACTGTAGTCCACCCCATTCTTTCAGGTCCTCAGATCTCAAGTCCAACAGACAAGATCTGCACAGGTTGGTTGAAGTTGACAAATGGGGCCCGAATGAGAAGCTACAAGAGGATGTGAGGACTCCTGCAGAAAGAGGTAAGCAGGAATATGGGGCTAAAAGTAGGAAATCTGGCATCATCCAAAGCTCACTTTCCACATGCCCATTTTCACGGTTGAACAGTCCTTCATTTGTTCTCTCTGTAAGTATGTATTGTATCACCTATACTTCTATTTTTCCTTGACAGTGTGCACTGCTTTGTAAACTCAAAGAATACACAATCATCAGTCCTTCCTTACACTGAAACAACAAAACATACTAACTGATACATTAAACATATAACCTACCCCTTTGATAGCAAAACACTCACTTTACAATGTAGCAATGTATATAGCAGAATGCAATTTCTGAAAGAATAGCTTCATGTCAGTGCTTATATGTAATAACATTGTTTATTAAAAAGGAAACAGCTATAATAAACACAAATCAGAGTGACAGCAGAAATCATGCTATCAACAAAATGGAATCAAACGTCCTGAGATGAACACCACCGTAGGGATATGTACAAGAATTTTTCCCATATGGGATTCTCTGCTACTTCATTTTAAAGCTACAGAAGTAGGCAGCTGTATATATCCAGGACATTTTCAGTTTTCAGTGTTATTTCCTTCTCAGTAATGGTTCACGAGGGATTTTTCACGTCGTAACATGAAGGTTTTTCATGATCATAGCTTCATGCAGTCACACCTTACAGGTGCTACTGTAATTATTCAAGCTCTGCCAGTTATTTTCACATTAAGTAATTCTGTTATTAAATACTTTTAGAATATGTTATGCAACAAAATAATGTTTACAAATTGACAGTGTTTGGACAGTATTTATGGTCCATTGTCATGCCTAGATTACAGGATATGAAAGCCACATGTTATTTACTCATCAACATTAACCATCTTGGCAGAACATTGATACAGAACTTCATACTATTTCCAAATCCTTAGTATAAAGTAGTCCATCATATTTATTTATATAGTATTTAAAATCATTCTATTCTTTCTTATACTTCTAAAGCAATACTGTTTAGTTTTTACTTCCCCTGAACATTTCAATAAGGATTTCCTATGATCAAGATGCTCTGCAAAAAAGGACTATAAGCATCTTGCAATTTTTTTTCGTCTAGCATTCACTTCACTTATACAACATACAAAAACCAGGTGCGGTTTCAAACACTTGTAATCCTGGTACTTAGGAGGCATATTTAGAAAGATTCCTGAAAATATGAGACCAGTCTGGGCTATAGAAAGAATTCTAGGACAGCTAGGGATATATAAGCAAGAGTTTATCTCAAAAATAAATAAAAAAAATGCTTTGACTACATTTTTCCAATTTACATGCTATGCATGAGATGTCACTACACACGCACACACACACACACACACACACACACACACACATACACACGGGTGGGGATGTGTGGAGGACACGGTAAATAATTAACTAATTTAGGACATTGTTTTATGACTTAGTTGCTCTTTCAGATTTACACAAAAGTAACATGTTAAAAGTCACTAGAAATTCTGCAATAAATAGAACTTTGTGTCTGTGTTCAATCTAGTACACCCACAATCTATTTGCTGTAGGTATTCCTAACTACTGTCACATATTTTCTTTTCTGAAAGCTATTTTAACATCTTATGAACAAGAATGTATAGAGTAGGGTTTTAGAGAAAACACTAAACCCAACAAATAATATCTCCCATGGATAATTTAATTTAACATAATCTTAAATCTCAAAGCAGAAAGGTATCATAACCCTTTATCTTGAGAATGTAAATTTATCAAGACTGTTATGAAACATTTTCTGAATAACACAACACTCCTAAACTATATATATATATGTATATATGTGTATGTGTCTAATGTAAAAAAAATAGTTACTTGTCTCCTTTTAGTAGCAAAACCAGATTATCTAGTATTACAGTGTTTAGATACAGCTGCTAAAATAGACACAATTGAGAAACAGATCATAATCCACTGGATGCTAGTCTTGATTATTTTTTCTGAAATTAGCTAAATTAATGAATGTGAAATCCAAGCCACAGACATGGATTCACCTATCTGAACATTGTGAGAGCATCAAATATATCCATGCATTAAATAAAGGCTATTTATCAAATGACTTAAATTTTCACACTTGTCACATTATTAATAAATAGGAAACTTGAACTTTTTTAAAAAGTTAATTTATTAACTGTTACTAATGGAATGATTCATTTTCTACATGGTAGAGTAAAAGAATTAGGTTCCAATAAAATTGGAACATTCTACTGGCTTATTCTCTTACTAAAATACATATGGTATAATTATTATAAGTATATATCTCACTGACCATAGTGTTCATTCTATGCAAATTATGAAAAATGAAACATTATTTAGATTTTAGTTCAGTGATAAAGAGCTAAGTATTCCAATCCTGAGTAATAGGATCAGAGAGACACATTTTCTAGAACATACAGAATAAAGTATCTTCATTCATTTTTCTGCACTCCTCACTTGACAGCTCCTTTTCTTTAGAAATGCAAATGACAAGAGATGTGAATAACAGAAATCTTGGTACTATAGATCTGGGGAGTGATCACTTTCCAACTAGAAAAGGAATCAAGAGGGCATTCAATTCTTTGTAACTGGTCATTAGCAAACACTATCTGGTATCAAAGTTAAATGAGTAATCCTTTATGAATGCATATATTATTCTGTAATTTTTTCACCATTCACTTATAACACAACACTCCTAAACTATATATATATGTGTGTGTGTGTGTTTATGTTTATATACATATATGTATATATGTTATAACATGGTATGCAAGACCTAGAGAATTACAGACTCTAGGAATAGTCATGTATAACTTATTATCCCAATTGGTACATGAAAAGTTTATAAGAATTTTGGATGTCAAAAACGTCCAAAACAAACGGGAGACCACCAAGTCCAGTCGGAATGGGACTGATGGAACAGGGGACCAAACCGGACTCTCTGAATGTGGCTGACGATGGAGGAGGGCTGAGAAACCAAGGACAATGGCAATGAACATGAACTCTACAGCATGGACGGGCTCACTGTGAGCCTTGTCAGTTTGCTTGCTCACCTTCCTGGACTTAGGGGGAGCTGGGAGGACCTTGGACTTAACATAGTGAAGGGAACCCTGATGGCTCTTTGTCTTTGGAGAGGGGTGGAGTAGGGGTATGTGTGGAAGGGAGGGGAGGGAAGGGGGAGGAGATGGAAATCTTGAATAAAAAAATGAGAAAAAAATTTCCTCAGAATATAAAATATGATACTTCTGTAAATGGAATAGAATTCTAAATTGCCTTTTCAACATTAATCCAATATGTCTGTCAGTCTTACAGCACATAAATGGAAACAGTCTTTTTTTTTTGAGACAGGGTTTCTGTGTGTAACCCTAACTGTCCTGGAACTTTCTCTGTAGATGAGGATGACCTCAAACCCAGAGATTGGCCTTTCTTTGCCTCATGAGAGCTGGGATTAAAGGAGTGTGCCATCACCACACTGGTGAAAACATAATTTTTGTTACATTATTTGTTTCTACAATCTTGCTACCAAGAGTCAAAATAGTTTTAATCTTTTGTTCTAAAAGAAGAGATGCAATAAACAAATCTCAAATAATTCTTGAACAAAAAGAAAATTATCATAGCTTTTCAAAGTGGAGTACAATTTAGCGTGGATATTTTATTTTGGATATTTGACATGGAATAAACTACCTATTGATGGTACTTATCATTCATTTTTGAAGAAAGGCCTTAATTAAAATTTGACTATGATGAGTACAGGCACATCACCACACACACACACACACACACACACACAACACGTTTGTGTGTGTGTGTGTGTGTGTATGCATAGCACTTCATTGTCTCCTTGATAAAAATAGTGACTTAGAGTGATATTTCATAGTTTCTTTACAATATCATTTTTGGACTATGTTTTTAGAACACTGAAATGGAAAAAAATCTATTGTTTATTCTGTCTTGAAATATGCTTTCTTGTGTTGGACTCATACCTAATAAAATTTAAACCATGTAATCTGTAATATAGGACCCTCTGTTCTTTCCTTGTAGTACAGTTCTTTTCTTTCTTATTTCATTTTTTTCTGTTTCTAATATTAGGGATGGAGCCCATAGTCTCACACATATTAGGTAATTATTCTACCACAGATCTACATACATAGCCATTTTCCCCTTAGTTTTTTTTAATTTTGAGACAAGTTTCATAAAATTACCTCAGCTTACCTAAAAAAACTCCATACTCCTTATCATATGTGAGACTAACTTATGTTCTCAAGTACATGTTTTCTTCCGTGAAAGTATAATAGCATCCGCAGTACTGATTTTAACATTTTTTTTTACTATTTTTGCTAATGGTGAAACAAGGTAACGAAGGCCATATTGATAACAATGACCACTATTTACAGAACACCATGTACCACATAAGACACCGATATTAATATTTTACCTTAGTCTGCATGTCTAGCTTCTATTATTTTTCTATTTATCTATAAGTTCTTATTTCTTGAGCTATAAAGTATATTTAAGTTTATTGCAATTAATTAAGCCCCACTTCTTTCTGATTCTGCATCAAAGATGTGGAAAACAGTTCCTGGGAAGTAGGTCAGCTAACAAATATCCTTCCAAATTAGTGGTATAGGGATAAGCCCACACAGGGAACGCACACATGACAGTATCTTTAGTAAATGTGAAAAAATAGCCTCAAACCTGTACTCCAATAAAATAAATCTTTCTCCTGAACTGTATCATGACAAATTTTTAGACTTGGGTGTATTCAAGTAAGATATATGTACATGATTTCTCAAATATTTCCACTTTGTTTTAACAAGATTTTAAATTGAGTTAGATAGGTATATATTATATTTATCACATGGCAGATTAATTTCCATATTAAAAATCAAATTATAAGATTTACTAGACTGTTCTTTGTTATTATTAACTATAACATCAATAATGTCAGATATATCCAATCCACATATTTGTCTTGAGCAATCTCAAAAGTAAACAAAACAAAACCCAAATTTAATTATAAAGTATTGACTGTTTAAACTAAAAGATTTTCTTAAAGTTTGGAAGCATTCAAGACAATTAGCAGTCAGCAATCGGTCTTAAGTTTCACAATAAAAAACTACATCAAATCCCATCATTATAGTAATACTAATTTTGGTATCTTATTTATTCAAATCACTAGCACTGTAGCAATTTTCCCTTATTTTCCACTTGAAGACAACACACAGAAGAAAAAAATCAGTAAACTACAAATCAACACTGCTATATACTGTCAGAGCAGTTTGAAGAACTGGATACTTTCACTCACTAGTTCACTTTGGCCACCCGTGGTATTTTCATGAACAAGAATCTATAGGAAAATTGACAAACAGATATTACTGGCAGATGGTCAGAACCCTTGTTCTATATAAATCTACATTATATAAGAAATAAAGTAGTGTGTTAGGGTGACATCCCTGATTTCAATCTCTACTGCTGTTGTTAATGTTGTTTCTCATCCTTAAAATGGAGCAATTCCACGATCAAGAATTTGTATAAGTTGTTAAATGCAGGTCAAAATTTTGATATGCTTTAAATGAAAATCATTTCCCAATATGCCTTCTTACCACTCTGTTTTCTCTTATTATAGGTTGCTTGTGTAATTTCTATATGTCAGAATTGGTTAGCTCATGGTGCTAATGAGGCCAAGGTTATGAGTCTGATACTTATATGAGCTAGTTAGTTTTACAGATAGAAAAAGAAATACGTTCTTTAGTTTTTAAAGCCAAGAACTGAAACTGTAGCCAGCCAGAATAGAAATTTATGTCCTTGGAAAGAATAAAAACCACAAAGGGGGCTCTGGACAAACACCTAAAAACAGTTGTCTTGATAGCAGCAAATTCTTACTTGAAAAGATTCTTCTTCATGTATAGAATGGGAGTGCTGTTTCTAATGAATTCATACAACAACTTTGGAAATTAAAATGGAACATCACAATCATGCAAATTATTAAAATATTTTCACAATATATTAATAACGTGCTTATATGTGAAAGAATCTAATACTTCCAGAGGGAATGGAAGTAATATATACATATGATGGCAATTACATGCTCCCATTATACATACACAAAGGATAATGTGCAATATGGTTATAATTATACAATCTTACACATAAATAAGAGCATAAAGCTAACAATTTCAGGGATAGCTGGATCATTGCATAAAAACAAAATTATTTCAGCAAGTAATTACATTTGCTTAGAGCACAGGCTAATTGTTAATAGGGAAATTCCTATGTAGGTTAATGAGCTTGGAAATGCTCCATTTTGACTTTGATTTTCCTTTTTTTTTTTTTTTGAATTTTGGTTTAGGGGAATCCCAATGCACTATGCTGAAATTTATCACAGGACAGTATAAAAATCGACTGGTGGGAAGAAGAGTCTGGAGTAACTGCTTAGATGATGACTGTTAAGAAGTAAAGGCAGCCTGGCATGGTGGCACATACATTTAATCCAAGCACTTGGCACTCGTGATGCAGAGGCAGGAGGTTGTATGGGGCAAGGCTGGTTTACATTGCAAGTTCCAGGACAGCCAGGATTACATAGAAATACACCTGACTAAAAAAATAAAAAGAAAGTTTATACAAAAATAAGCACTGCCAATATGGATACCAGTATATTACAAATAAAAATGATAGCATACCTCAGTTTAGAGAATAAGTTAATGCAGAGATTAAGTCTTTATTATAAAGTATGATTATGTAGATTTGAATTCTTGTTTTTCCAATTCCTATCTTTGGATTTTAGATAGGTATCTAATTTCCCTGTGTACCTGCATATCAATTGGAAAATAGATGTCAAAATAACCATAATCAGTAGGATGGTTCTGAGGATGAAAACCTTTCATATGTTAAATGCTAAACAAATGGTGAAGATGTTATCAGTATAATAACAGTTGTTGAATATGACAATACAAAGACACATCAAATAATCACCAGTGAGTGAAACAACACAACTAAAAAGAATAGTGGTAACACTCAAAGAACTAGGTTTTAAAAGACCAATGATTTCACTGTTAAAATGCTGAGTTTAGGAAACTGGAAAAATTTTGGGGGGGAGTAAGTGTGTGTGTGTGTGTGTGTGTGTGTGTGTGTGTAGAAGAATACAGCTAATGATTGCAAGATCTGGTGTGTGAAGAGTGAAGAAAACAGGGTGATATAAATATAAGATTCCTCTGGGTTGAAAGACTGAAGTTATGGGACTGGTGAAGACAGACAAGGGAATTAAGGAAAAGAAAGAAAAGAAGAAAATTTCAGAAGTAGATGAAGTAGCAGATGAAGTGATTTATATCCAAAGGCAAGAGCAACATATTAATGGAATAAATAAACGTCTAACATCACATACATGGAACTCCATAAACATAAGTTGAAAATTTGTTAAATTATCAAAATTACTCTGTTTGAAAATTCAACTCTATGACCTATATATTTTTTAGAAAATATTATAATGATAATGAATAACAAATAGTTTTAAGGTTCAATAACTTATATCTCAACTGTTATATTAAGTACTATCGATTTTTTTGTATGGTTGCTTGACATTCCTGTGATTATCTATGGGAAATCAAATAAGAAAAAAAAAACTAGTCTGCCTCCTGCAACTAATACATACAAATATAACTCAAACAATTCAAAGAAAAATGTAATTTCTTAAAATACTTTACAACGCTCTGTAGAAACAATCTTCAATAAAATAAATGCATTAGAAAAATGTTGTTCACTGTAGATCTTGCGTCTTTCCGGGTCTCAGTTGTTCCATACATAAATTAAGATCTATATGCTAGCCCTGATCCTGTGCCCTGACATTCCATCTGAACTGGTGAGTGAATGTGGACCCGGGGGCAACCTGCCCTGGAAGAGAGCACAGACCCCCTACCCCCACTTCCCTTTGCAGGCTTGTGTCTCCCAAGCTTTCTCTAGTGTTCTCAGGTGTCCTGCTCCTGTTCTAAGGCCATCCACCCAAAGGGGTCAGACTCTGGCCTCCAGGCAGGTCTGAGGATTCCTGCGGAGGGGTGCGGGCTCCTTCAGATTGTGCTGCCAGGTTCGCTGTGTGGTATTCCATCCCGCCCTGCCCCCACCTTGGCCCTTTTGTCTGGGCTGCGACCCTGGGCTGCCTGGAATCCCTGATCCTGTGCCCTGACATTCCATCTGAACTGGTGAGTGAATGCGGACCCAGGGGCAACCTGCCCTGGAAGAGAGCACAGACCCCCTACCCCCACTTCCCTTTGCAGGCTTGTGTCTCCCAAGGTTTCTCTAGTGTTCTCAGGTGTCCTGCTCCTGTTCTAAGGCCATCCACCCAAAGGGGTCAGACTCTGGCCTCCAGGCAGGTCTGAGGATTCCTGCGGAGGGGTGCGGGCTCCTTCAGATTGTGCTGCCAGGTTCGCTGTGTGGTATTCCATCCCGCCCTGCCCCTACCTTGGCCCTTTTGTCTGGGCTGCGACCCTGGGCTGCCTGGAATCCTTGATCCTGTGCCCTGACATTCCATCTGAACTGGTGAGTGAATGCGGACCCTGGGGCAACCTGCCCTGGAAGAGAGCACAGACCCCCTACCCCCACTTCCCTCTGCAGGCTTGTGTCCATTTCTCCCGTCCCTGTGTCTCCCAAGATTTCCCTAGTGTTCTCAGGTGTACTGCTCCTGTTCTAAGGCCATCCACCCAGAGGAGTCAGACTCTGGCCTCCAGGCAGGTCTGAGGATTCCTGCAAGGGAGTGCGGGCTTCTTCAGATTGTGCTGCCAGACTCTGGCCACCAGGCAGGTCTGAGGATTCCTGCGGAGGGGTGCTGGCTCCTTCAGATTGTGCTGCCAGGTTCGCTGTGTGGTATTCCATCCCGCCCTGCCCCCACCTTGGCCCTTTTGTCTGGGCTGCGACCCTGGGCTGCCTGGAATCCTTGATCCTGTGCCCTGACATTCCATCTGAACTGGTGAGTGAATGCGGACCAGGGGGCAACCTGCCCTGGAAGAGAGCACAGACCCCCTACTCCCACTTCCCTCTGCAGGCTTGTGTCTCCCAAGCTTTCCCTAGTGTTCTCAGGTGTCCTGCTCCTGTTCTAAGGCCATCCACCCAGAGGAGTCAGACTCTGGCCTCCAGGCAGGTCTGAGGATTCCTGCAAGGGAGTGCGGGCTTCTTCAGATTGTGACGCAAGGAATAGGTCCTCCTCTCCCACTGGGGAGATCCAACCAGTTTCAGTCACAGCAAAGATTGGTCTAGGACACCAAACGCCTCCGGGCTCCTTTTGAAGGAAGAGATGGGCAGGCGCCAATGCAGGAGCTCCTCCAACAACATGAAATGCAACATGACATCACCACAAGCCAGACATCCCGAAACAACAAGAATTGAACACCCTACCCCAGAAGATATAGAAGAAACCGACCTTAAACAGTACTTTATGAAAATAATAGAGGACCTTAAACAGGAGGTAAAAAACTGCCATAAAGAAATGGAGATGACAAACAAAAAGGTAGAGGAAATAAATAAATCTCTCAAAGATACCCAAGAAAAACAAGAAAAACAAGAAAAACAAGAAAAAGCAATCAAGCAGGTAAGGGAAACAGTACAAGACCTGATAAATGAAATGGAGGTATTGAAGAAAACACAATCTGAGGGACGACTGGAAATGGAAACTCTGAGTAAACGAACAGAAACTTGAGAGACAAGTATTTCCAACCGAATACAAGAGATGGAAGAAAGAATCTCGGACTCTGAAGATACAATAGAGGAAATAAACTCACAGATTAAAGAACTAAACAAATCTAACAAATTCTTAACACAAAATATTCAGGAAATCTGGGACACCATGAAAAGACCAAACCTAAGAATAATTGGGGTAGAAGAAGGAGAAGAATTACAACTCAAAGGCCCAGAAAACATATTCAACAAAATTATAGAAGAAAACTTCCCCAACCTAAAGAAGGATGTTCCTATGAAGGTACAAGAAGCCTACAGAACACCAAATAGACTGGATCAAAAGAAAGCATCCCCACGCCATATAATAATCAAAACACAAAACATACAGAATAAAGAACAGATATTAAGAGCTGCAAAGGAAAAAGGTCAAGTAACATATAAAGGGAAACCTATCAGAATTACACCCGATTTCTCAATGGAAACCATGAAAGCCAGAAGAGCTTGGATAGATGTGCTACAGACACTAAGGGAACATGGATGCAAGCCTAGACTATTATACCCAGCAAAGCTTGCATTCACCATTGATGGAGAAAACAAGATATTCCAGGACAAAAACAGATTTAAACAATACGCAGCCACAAATCCAGCCTTGCAGAAAGTAATAGAAGGAAAATCACAAACCAAGGAGTCCAACAACGCCCACAATAACGCAGGCATCTAGCGACCCTTCGCCAGCACAACTAGAAGAAGGGAAACACACAAACTCTACTACTAAAAATGACTGAAGTTAACAACCACTGGTCATTAATATCACTTAATATCAATGGACTCAATTCACCTATAAAAAGGCACAGGCTAAGAGACTGGATACGAAAACAGAATCCAACATTTTGCTGTTTACAAGAAACACACCTCAACCACAAAGACAGACACCTACTCAGAGTAAAGGGTTGGGAAAAGGTTTATCAAGCAAATGGCCCTAAGAAACAAGCGGGTGTGGCCATACTAATTTCCAACAAAGTTGACTTCAAACTAAAATCAATCAGAAGAGATGGAAAGGGACACTTTATACTCATAACAGGAAAAATCCATCAGAATGAAGTCTCAATCCTGAATATCTATGCCCCTAATATAAGAGCTCCCACTTATGTAAAAGAAACATTTCTAGATCTCAAGGCAGCCATCAAACCACACACACTAACAGTTGGAGACTTCAACACTCCCCTCTCACCAATGGACAGGTCAATCAGACAGAAACCTAACAGAGAATTGAAAGACTTAATAGAGGTAATGAACCAAATGGACTTAACAGACATCTATAGAACATTCCACCCAAATAGGAAAGAATATACCTTCTTCTCTGCGGCTCATGGAACCTTTTCGAAAATTGACCATATACTTGGTAACAAAGCAAACTTCCACAATTACAAAAAAATATTAGTAACCACCTGTGTCTTATCGGATCACCATGGACTAAAATTAGAATTCAACAACAATGCTACCCCCAGAAAGCCCACAAACTCATGGAAACTGAACAGTCAACTACTGACCCACACCTGGGTCAAGGAAGAAATAAAGAAAGAAATTAAAGTCTTTCTTGAATTTAATGAAAACAAAGACACAACATACTCAAACCTATGGGACACAATGAAAGCAGTGCTAAGAGGAAAGTTCATAGCACTAAGTGCCCACTTAAAGAAAACGGAGAAAGCACTCATTGGTGACTTAACAGCACACCTGAAAGCTCTGGAAAAAAAAGAAGCAGACTCACCTAGGAGAAGTAGAAGACTGGAAATAATCAAACTGAGGGCAGAAATCAACAAAATAGAAACACAGAAAACAATCCAAAGAATCAATGAAACAAGAAGCTGGTTCTTGGAGAAAATCAACAAGATTGACAAACCCTTAGCCAAACTAATCAAACGGCAGAGGGAGAACACGCAAATTAATAAGATCAGAAATGAAAAGGGGGACATAACCACAGACACAGAGGAAATTCAGAGAATCATTAGATCTTACTACAAAAGCCTGTATGCCACAAAATTGGAAAATGTAAAAGAAATGGACAGTTTTTAGATAAATACCATATACCAAAGTTAAACCAGGAACAGGTAAATGCTCTAAATCGTCCTGTTAGTCGTGAAGAATTAGAAACTGTTATCAGAAACCTCCCTACCAAAAAGAGCCCAGGACCAGATGGTTTCAATGCGGAGTTCTACCAGAACTTCCAAGAAGTCCTAATACCTATACTCCTTAAGGTATTTCATAATATAGAAACACAAGAGTCACTGCCAAATTCCTTCTATGAAGCTACAGTTACCCTGATACCTAAACCACACAAAGACTCAACCAAGAAAGAGAATTACAGGCCAATCTCACTCATGAACATTGACGCAAAAATTCTCAATAAAATACTGGCAAACAGAATCCAAGAACACATTAGAAAAATTATCCATTACGATCAAGTAGGCTTCATCCCAGAGATGCAGGGCTGGTTCAACATACGAAAATCTATCAATGTAATCCATCATATAAATAAACTGAAGGAAAAAAACCATATGGTCATCTCATTAGATGCTGAAAAAGCATTTGACAAAATTCAGCACCCTTTTATGATAAAGGTCTTGGAGAGATTAGGGATACAAGGGTCATTCCTAAATATAATAAAAGCTATTTACAGCAAGCCGACAGCTAACATCAAACTAAACGGAGAGAAACTCAAAGCTATCCCACTAAATTCAGGAACACGACAAGGCTGTCCACTCTCTCCTTATCTCTTCAATATAGTGCTTGAAGTTCTAGCAATAGCAATAAGACAACATAAGGGAATCAAGGGGATTCAATTTGGAAAGGAAGAAGTTAAACTTTCATTATTTGCAGATGATATGATAGTATACATAAGCGACCCCAAAAACTCCATCAAAGAACTCTTACAGCTGATAAACTCCTTCAGTAACGTGGCAGGTTACAAGATTAACTCCAAAAAATCAGTCGCCCTCCTATACACAAAGGATAAGGAAGCAGAGAGGGAAATCAAAGAAGTATCACCTTTCACAATAGCCACAAATAGCATAAGATATCTGGGAGTATCGCTAACCAAGGAAGTGAAGGATCTATTTGACAAGAACTTTAAGTCTTTGAAGAAAGAAATTGAAGAGGATACCAGAAAATGGAAGGATCTCCCCTGCTCGTGGATTGGGAGGATCAACATAGTAAAAATGGCAATTCTACCAAAAGCAATCTATAGATTCAATGCAATCCCAATCAAGGTCCCATTAAAATTCTTCACAGAGATTGAGAGGACAATAATCAACTTTATATGGAAAAACAAGAAACCCAGGATAGCCAAAAAAATCTTATACAATAAAGGTTCTTCTGGAGGCATTACCATCCCTGACTTCAAACTCTATTACAAAGCTACAGTATTGAAAACAGCTTGGTATTGGCATAAAAACAGAGAAGTTGACCAATGGAATCATATAGAAGACCCGGATCTTAAACCACAAACCTATGAACACCTGATTTTTGATAAAGGAGCCAAAAGTACACAATGGAAGAAAGAGGGCATCTTCAACAAATGGTGCTGGCATAACTGGATGTCAACCTGTAGAAGAATGAAAGTAGATCCATATCTATCACCATGCACAAAACTCAAGTCCAAATGGATTAAAGACCTCAATATTAATTTGAACACATTGAGCTTGATAGAGGAGAAAGTGGGAAGTACTCTACAACAAATGGGCACAGGGAACCGTTTCCTACGCATAACCCCAGCTGCACAGACTTTAAGGGCAACATTGAATAAATGGGACCTCCTGAAGTTGAGCAGCTTCTGTAAAGCAAAGGACATTGTCACTAAGACACAAAGGCAGCCTACTGACTGGGAAAAGATCTTCACCAACCCTGCAACTGACAAAGGTCTGATCTCTAAACTATATAAGGAACTCAAGAGACTAGACGGTAAAATGCCAATTAACCCAATTAAAAAATGGGGCGCTGAACTGAACAGAGAATTCTCAACAGAAGAAGTTCGAATGGCCAAAAGACACTTAAGGTCATGCTCAACCTCCTTAGCTATCAGGGAAATGCAAATCAAAACAACTTTGAGATATCACCTTACACCTGTCAGATTGGCTAAAATCCAAAACACCAATAATAACCTTTGCTGGAGAGGTTGTGGGGTAAGGGGTACACTCATCCATTGCTGGTGGGAATGCACACTTGTGCAACGACTTTGGAAAGCAGTGTGGCGGTTTCTCAGGAAATTCGGGATCAACCTACCCCAGGACCCAGCAATTCCACTATTGGGAATCTACCCAAGAGATGCCCAATCATACAACAAAAGCATATGCTCATCTATGTTCATAGCAGCATTATTTGTAATAGCCAGATCCTGGAAACAACCTAGATGCCCTTCAGTGGAAGAATGGATGAAGAAACTGTGGAATATATACATGCTAGAATACTACTCAGCGGTAAAAAACAATGACATCTTGAATTTTGCAGGCAAATGGATGGAAATAGAAAACACTATTCTGAGTGAGGTAACCCAGACCCAAAAAGATGAACATGGGATGTACTCACTCATAATCGGTTTCTAGCCATAATTAAAGGACATCGAGCCTATAAATTTGGGATCCTTGAGAAGATAATAAGAAGGTTAACTCCCAAAAAAAGATATAGTAATCCTCCTGGATATTGGAAGTAGACACGATCGCCAGGCAAAATTGGGAACTTGAGGGTTGGGCAAGACTGGGCCAAGGGAAGATGGGGAGAGAAAAGTGTGAAGGGGAGAACGGGGGGAGCTCGGAGGAATGGGGTGCTTGGGATATAGGAAGGGTGGTTATGGGAGCAGGGAAGCATATATCTTAATTTAAAGAGCTACCTGAGGGTTGTCAAGAGACTTGACCCTAGAGGGGTTCCCAGGTTTCCAGGGAGACGCCCCCAGTTAGTTCCTTGGGCAGCTGAGGAGAGGGAGCCTGAAAAGGCCAGTTCCTATAGCCATACTGATGAATTTCTTGCATATCACCATAGAACCTCCACCTGACGATAGATGAAGAAAATGACAGAGCCCCACATTGGAGCACCGGACTGAGCTCCCAAGGTCCTGATGAGGAGCAGAAGGAGAGAGAACATGAGAAAGAAAGTCAGGACCGTGAGGGAACCTCCAGCTGGTGACAGATGGGGAAGGTGACTGAGCCCCACATTGGAGCACTGGACTGAGCTCCCAAGGTCCTGATGAGGAGCAGAAGGAGCGAGAACATGAGGGAGAAAGTCAGGAACGAGAGGGGTGCGTTCACTCATGGAGACGGTGGGACAGAACTAATGGGAGATCACCAACTCCAGTTGGAATGGGACTGATGGATCATGCGACCAAACCCGTCTCTCTGAATGTGGCCAACAGCGGGGGCTGACTGAGAAGCAAAGGACAATGGCTCTGGGCTCTGAGTCTTCTGCATGGACGGGCTCTGTGGGAGCCTTCTCAGCTTGGTCGATCACCATCCTGGACCAGGGGGGAGTTGGGAGGACCCTGATCTTAGCATAGAGTGGGGAACCCTGATGGCTCCTTGGCCTTGAGAGGGAGGGAGGGGAGGTTTGGGTGGAGGGGAGGGGAGGGAAGGGGGAGAAGGAGGGGAGGGAAGGGGGAGGAGGAGGGAAGGAGATGGAAATTTTTTAAATATAAAAAAAAAATAAACCATGAGGGAAAAAAAAAAGATCTATATGCTATACAATATTACTGCATTATTTTCAGGTCCTCATAAATAACTAAAATAATACAATAATAACGGAATTATCTTTGAAAAATCTTGCTCAATCTGGCATTAGTCAGTGAAAGAAAACAAAAGACAAACAAGCCACAATAAAAGGGAAACATAAATTGTGAACCTACTCAGGATACAAATGTAAATGGGTGACTGTTGGATTGTAGATTGGATCCAGTCAATGTATTCTGCTAAATAACTTCCTTCAATACTTTTATTTATAATCTCTATACCAAGCATCTTGTATTCTACAAGCCTGATTTATTGCAATTTAAATTTATATAGCTTTAAAATAGTAATATCACAAGAAGAGTAAGGTAGTTTTGAAATTCAAATAATATTTCCTGCAGTAGCCACTCTGAACTGTAATCACCATTTGTATACAAATTACAAACATACTCGGAAAGACAAGGGAATTTAAAAAAAAAAAAGGTGAAACCGACACTATTCAAAGAATGTTGTTTTCCTGAAGAGTATAATTAAGTCTAATTGCTTAAATTACAATAAGAAAATAAACACATAAATCAACTCAAACATTCTTTGAAAATAATCAAATATTTATAAAACAAACATTCCACAAATTTAGTTGTTACATCTACTATGAAAGAATAAATCTTCAAATATCTAAAGCTCTAGTCTTGATACAAAAGAGTAACAAACAGAAAAGTGAACAAGGAGAATTAAAAGAAAAAATTATTAGAACTGAGCAGGAAAGAATGTAGCTATATGAGAGATGTTGAGGTAATATCAGAGTCATATTACCAAGTTTATAGTTGGTATTATATAATTTCTAAGCTACACTTATTGGCCTAAATCCTTAGTAGGTTCACACATCTTTTTAAACATTTTGTTTCCATCCAACCTTCTCTTTCATTAAGAGAACTCTTATCTGACCTGTCAGCGACTTCTTACTTTAATGGATATGTCTGGAATACTATTGGTCAGCTATGTGAGAAATACGTTTGTGTATATATTTCCAAATGATCAATTTATTTAGTAGGGATCAATATAGTATTTCCGACTGTATTTAATATATCAAATTTTAACGTGCAAAGTTAAATATAATGTTAAAAAAGGATAACCACAGTAGATATTGTCTTACATGAGATTAATTGAAAAAGCTAATTTTTGTTTCTTTTTATTTATTGTTTTGGTTTTAGATCAAATAATTTAATAGTCCACTCCATTTAATTTACATTCAACCCCCCAGGAGAAAAAAAAATCGGCAAATACTCAATTTAGAAAAAAAAAAAAAGACTGGTGAGTACTTGGTTTAATTTCAATTTTTTTTTTTTTTTAGCAGAAAGGCAAGTGAAAGGTTTAAGTACCATAGTTGTTTAGAGGTTGGCCAGAAGAAAATAAACATCTCTTGACACAGAGGTTCCTGGAACTTACTTCAAAACACACAGGTGGATGGGTAGTGGTGACATACGCCTTTAATCCCAGCACTCGGTAGGTGGAGGCAGGAAGATTTCTCTGAGTTTGAGGCTAGCCTGGACTACAAGAGCTAGATCCAGGACAGGCTCCAAAGCTACAGAGAAACCTTGTCTCGGAAAACCAAAAAAGGAAATAAACAAAAAACAAAAAGTGACTCTTTGCATGAGTGCTATTGAGAACACAATAGACACTGACTTTAACTACAAAATTTGCAAATTACTGATTTTAATATTGCTTCCAGAGAAAGATGAAGGAGCGGCTGGATGGATGGGGGAGAGGAGAAAGAGGGAGGAAACTGATTGGCAGAGAAAAATTAATTAATTAATTAATTAATTAACAAAAATTGCTTCTCTAAGTAGGTGTTAATGATAAACCTAGAACTATTAACATATCAGATGTGTACCTGTCTGAAAGGCTGATTCACTCTTGTTATTATCATTAATTGTGTAACTTCTGGCAAATTACTTAACTGTTTCCTTTTATATAAGCCAAGGATCACAATGTATACTTTGATTGCTCATGTAGGTCTTTAAGAGACAGACCATTAGAAGCTATTTCAGTTACTATTGTTACCACTACCATTGCAACAGTTAAAATTATAGAAACAAATCCAGGGACTCTTCCTTGGGGAAAGTCCATTTCTTCTGTTCTCAGCATTCCAACCCTTCAATTTATAGCACTAATAATTGTTTCCTCATTGTTCAGGTATCATTTTAGGATGTCATGATGATGACCATACACACAGAGGTAACATTATATGGTTGCAAAGGTTGTATTTATGCTTTTAAGAAAAAACGTATAGGCACACACCATATATATGTATATATATATGCACATATATACACACACACATGCAGACGTGTGTGGACAACAACTAAAGAAAAAGAGGTCATGAATTTGACAACAAGGAGGTGCATGGGAAGGGCTAGGAGGAGGAGTGAAAAAAAGGGGAAATAATGTAATTGTATTATAATTTTTGAAATTATAAAAATAAGCACATGGATATACCATGGTTCCTAAAAGCAATTTGCAGGACCTTGGTTCCAGGCCCAGGAGTCTAATTTTCTATCATGTAGTCAGAATAATCCTTATGATACTTAATTCTCTCTTGAGTAGGTCTTTACAGGCCCTGATCACCTTTGGAATACAGTTAGAACCCACTTCTTAGACATAAGCCATGTAGTAACATAGGGACCCATAAGTGCTTCATGCTTGAAGCAGCTTTTTTTTTTTGAGACAATATCTTCCTGCTTAGCCTAGGCTGGCATAAAATTTTGTAATTCTCATGCCATATCCTACCAAATGTTGGGTTTAGAGGTAGGTACCACCATTGTTGTGTTGAAATTTTTAAGGACTTTTAAAGGAGGGCCTCACAAATTATGTAGCTAATCTGCCTGAAAGTTCTTGACATAAAATCCAAAGTCCTTCAGCACATGGCTCTTGCTTACCTATCTAACATCTCCATCACCTCTGTACCCCTACTAAGGACCAGGCTACAATGACAACTCCCCACATATGCATATTCTGTGACTGGTCAATGTCCTTTGCCTTTGTTCATAGCAAGCAGTTCACTTCCTTTGCCTTATAAGCCATAGTAAACGAGTCTTTAAAAAATAGTATGTCTTAAATATAGTCTTATCTCCAGAAACTTGATGCATGTTGTGGTGATATTTGAAGCTGATAAAAAAATACTAATACATGACTTCCAAGCAAAAAAAATTGAGGGGTTGAATGAAGAATCAGAATATGGTTTTCATTGCTCCTACTTCCCATTGAGTAGTCTTTTGAGAGGCACTGCTCAAGGGTTGGTAACTATTACTATGGTTCTCTGAACTCCAACCTTCAGATTTAATCAGTCTTGGATAGAATCTAGACATCAGTATATTTTAAATGTTCCTCAGGTGATGTTAAGCTGTTTCTAGGGTTGAGTTATAAGAACTTTAAAGAGCAATAAGTTAAATGAGATGTAGCCACTCAAGGTGTTAAGGCATAAATAAGGCAACTAATGGCCAGAGAGAACTGCCGGGGAAGCCTATTAAATGGACACTGTAAATGAAGAGATAAAGATCCTACTGTTAAGGCAAACCAAATAGAAAAGATTATAGGCATTAAATATGTATCATATTTGTGATTCATTTTGAACATTCCTGATAAGACTAAGAAATGTCCATATATATTGAAAGTCAAGCATTTTGAAACTAGCATTTGAACACCCAATATTACAGAATAATGTTACATAAATAAAAATTTGTTTTTATATGAGTTTAACCAGCAAGATTTTATATACATGCTGGCTGTTCAGATATCCCTCTTAACAAGCCTATATTTGTTGGGTAGTGTTCACAATTCTTTTGCACATTTACCTGCAAACTATCCAGGGGTGTAGTGACACCCTAAAAAGATTGGAAAGCTCTAAAATTATCTATGAAGAAGTTTATAAAGTACACGAGTTAACAAAAAGATTAAAGAATAAGGTCATTGCAAGAGAACTGTTAGTCACAATAAAATTTGAAATGGGAGACCTGTAGCAAATGAGATGTTAAGTGCATGGCTTGCTAAGTAATCAAAAGTACCCTTGGTTTAAAGCTATATGATGAACTAGACAAATTTCTTCACTATATGAGTTTCATTTTAAAAAGCATATAAAAGTATTCAATACATTTGCTGGTGCTGTTTATATTCAATATTGTACATTATAACCAAGTGAAAATAATTTATGTCATGATGGGTTAGGGTGAAGATTATAAAAAATGGAGAATCAATTCTTAAGACTAAATCCAAATATTAGTCATCTTTACATAGACTCTATTCTGTTTTTCTTTGTTTTCACCCTTTTCCTTATATGCATGCTGTTCAATGACAACATGCCACTATTATAGGACTGATGAAGATTATAGACATTCTAATCATGCTCCAGTATTGCAATTTAGATACATGGCTCCCAGACTAATTTCACAGCTAATCCTACTTAAAATCAATCTGCATGTCTTAAACAGGCCTGTCTGCATGTCTTAAACAGGCCTGTCTCTTGCTCTGGCACTTTGTCACTGCAAGAAAGACAAACAAATGTTTATCTGTTCTCCGAAATTTTAAGCTCTACATCCCACTCTATGGCAGTATGATCTGGTACCCATATTTCTGACCTACCCAAAAGGACCATGTGAGAGAGTATGGTTCTTCCACCTAGGGATCTACGAGTAGGACAAGTAGAAAGTGACAAACCAAGGGAATGCATTACTACAATGGAGCAATGGGGAAAAGATCGCAAAATAGAAGCTGGAAGAGAGCATTGGATCCCATGGAACTGGAATTCCAGACCATTGTGAGCTGCCATGTAGATTCTTGGAATCAGACCTGGGTCCTGTAGAAGAACAACATATGCTCTTAACTGCTGAGCCATCTCTCCAGAACTGTAGTTTCCATTTTAAATATGTGAGTGTAGCGTTCCAGTCACTACAATGAGATTGTGTTTACAAATAGAAAACATACTGTGCTGAAATTTAGTCACCATACATTGGAAAGGCCATAGTGGTTATTAAAATACCTTCATGTGAGTTAGTAAAATTCCATTGTTTTAAGAAATGTCAAAATTTGCCAACTGGGACCAGGCCTTCATTTGAACATAAATGTATGAAAATGGGAATAGAGTTATAAAATGTTCCTGTCTAGGGAGCAATTTGTCTTTGAACAGACACTCATTAACGACCTGAAAAAGTGTAAGGGACCTGCATTTCAGATGTAACTCAATAAGATTACTAGCTCCAAAAGTATACATTATCTATGTGAGTTCTGGAGCTTACTGAATTTTTATAACCGCTGTTTCAAAATGTAAGAACCATATCTATCTCATAGACTAATATTTTCATCAGGCAGGTACAGGCTATTCCTAGAGAGTTTCAGTTGTGATTGGGAGTTACAAACAAATACTTTCTTGTCAGGAATTAGATAGGCAGAGAAATAGATGTTAGATACACACTTGTGCCATTTCTGACTTGGTGACTATTTACTACATACAAATTGCTGAGGATTAACACACTGGGTCAGGAAAGCATTTGTCTCCCTCAGTCTACAAGTACCTTGCATTTCTAATCCTAAGTCTGACACACAATGATGTTATGACATTCTAGTATCTCAACAGTTAAAGCATTTCCAGAAAGGTAATAGAACATTAAAACATGATAGCACATGAAATTTGCTATGTTCATCATGATCCAAGCAATAAATTTTGTTCTGTATTACAGAAAAGACTATTTTTGGTAAGATACAACACACACACACACACACACACACACACACACACACAGAGAGAGAGAGAGAGAGAGAGAGAGAGAGAGAGAGAGAGAGAGAGAGAGAGAGAGAGAAAGTTAAAATTATTAGCAATGGTTAACTTCTACTATCATAGTCAAATGATTTATCTTACTTGACATTATGCCATGCCTCTGGCTGAAACTGCTAAAAATCAAAAACATTAAATACAGCCTTCAAGAGGACAGTAACAGGAAAGAATTAGAAATACATTTGGCAAAAGAATGTACTTTTCTTAACTCAATTGGCCTGTTATTTGGATATATTCTTTCAAAACTGCGCTGAAAGTGGTTACTGGGAATTACACTTTAGCACTTCTGGGTGTGATTCAGTTGGAGTTCTGAAGGCACAGGCACATTAAGACAAAATACAGGTGCCTTCTGTTCCAGAAAAACTCGGGAGACTTCTAGTTTATTGTTGAACTCTGAGGGTATAATTTGACAAATTAGTTTTCCCATTCCCTAAGCTTTACAACTGAGTTCTTAATCAGTAAATAAAATTTTCATAACCCATCATTTTGTTTGCTTTCTTAAAAGCAACATTCCGATGTGAGTTTTAAATCAAGAGACTTTCCCTTTCCTCAGAGTAAACAGTAGAAACGATAGCCTTTTTAGATAGTGTACAAGACTGGTTGGCATGGGTAATATTAACGAAATATTCACCTTTTGTGGATGTATAGATTATGGGGAAAAGCTTTGCATTATTCCATTTTTCTACAGACTATGGTCAACTCTGATACAAATATCAATACTTTGAATTGAGCTTTACATTAACTATTCTTATATGTCTTCTAACAGATTGCACCATCCCTAAGTAACAGATAAGACTTCAAGACAAATGTATGAATTTCCATAAGTTTGAAGAAATCCTTGAAAAAAGGGAACAGGGAGATCTATTCAATCAAGAATGGTTATAAATAAAACAAGCAATAATGGTATTAATCTATTAAAATCAACTTCTAAAAAAGAACTTGTTCTAGATGCATTATGCTATTTCAGTGATGTATTTATAAATAAAAATATAAAACTTTCAAGAAATACTTTATCTACATGTTTTGTCCGACATTTATCTCAAAAACACTATTAAATATAAAACAAACCTAAGGAGGTGTAAGGGGTTTTATTCTCAGAACTGGGTTTAAGGAAATGGATCATCAAAGAGAAAGGAGAAAAATATTCCAATTTAGGAAAAATTTACACAAAGTCAAAATACATTATTGTATTGCAGTTTACTTGTTCTACTACTGAAAGCACACCTGCAAAATAGTCTTTACTCGGCTTAGATTAGTGGTCGCTGAAAGCTATACAAAGAGATCTGGTGGTTTTAATTTTATTCATCATGTCTCTAGCTCAGGGACTTGGGGAAATACAGAGAAGTGTGCTGCATATTTATAAGGCCTCTGGGACCTTAACAGGCTTCCAAATGCCTTGTTTGTTGCAATCTGCTTGTCAAACTATTAAAGAAGTAAAATCCACACTCTATCCCCTATTGCATATGCAGATTTTCTCTGTTAATTAAATCAAAACTATGATTGCAAGGAGAACTGTTAGAAATTTAGTGTCTCCCCAGCTTCTCTAATAGCAAGAAGACAGAAAATATTTCTAGTACCAGATATTTATTTAGAAAAAAATTGACTATCGTGTTAAAAAAATGTGTTAACCTTGATTGATTAGCCAAACTGTTCATTCAAAACTTCAGATTTAGCAGGTTTGCTATTAAAAATGTCTTCGTGTCACCCCTTAATTATAGTTACTGTAATATAACTCTAATTTGATATGGACATATTCATCTCTCAGATCTAAGAGGTTAAACACTAAAAGGATTGAGATCTTTTTGTTTTAAAGGTGATATTTAAGTTAAAACATGTATTCCAGTACTCTATGCATAGTTAAGCATCAGTATGAGAAAAGTATCTCTATAGCTAAGCCTATGTCTTTTTTAATACAATTATAATGTAGACAAAGGGATACTGGAAGTCACTGAAACTGCACCCAAGTCAAGGGGAAGGCTGACTCACTGACCTTTCTTCTTACTGACGACTTAAGCCCCAGGTGACTTCACTGTAGTAAGTCTGTCATCTGACTAGAAATAGTGGTACCAGCTTGAGAAGCATATTCTTCTACTTACTCTCAGTAGACCCATTCTTCACATCCTGTGCTGGACAGAAAGAAATATTCACTATCCTTTTGGATCTGGCGGATTATGTGAGAATAACTACTTCAGTGGTAAAAAAAATTGCAAAATATTAGTCTTTAGAACAGATAATCATGTATTTTAGTATTTCCTGAAGGAGTTCCCACAACATTTTAGGAATAAGGCTGGGTGGATATTCACTATGCAGTTAAAGCTCAAATAAACCAGAAAATGTGGTTCCACTTAGTCTCAGCTTTTAGATTACATGACACATAAGCATGACATGTTTTTAATATTAAAAAGCAAAATCACAATATTAATATATAGTAATATATATAATATTAAAAAATTAGGGAATAAAAGGTAGAGCAACAGCAGAATCTAGACATCTAGTGAAAATAATACCAAAAATTTGTCCCACGATCTCATTTAGATCAGTTAATTTCTGCTTTGTTTTCTTTTTTCTTTTGTAACACCAGGAGAGTTCAGAGATATTATGCAAACCATCTTGCACCTCCCTTCATTTTATAAAGGGAATGACCAAAGTCAAGAGATAGAACTAAGACACTCAGTAAACCGTAGAGCATAGATTGGAACTTCGGATGCTTAAAAACTTATTCTGTGTTCTTAAAAACACAGTTGATTTGCTCAGCAACCCATTGCCAAGAGTCCTTCCTAATCTCAAGGGAAGTGACACCATAGTGATACACTTCAAATTGGTGTCAGGGGCCAAGCCAAACTGGAACATGTCTTGAAAGGGTTATTTTGTTTTGGTTTCATTGAATGGTACTTTCTAGTCACATATACAACGAACTATTACTCATTAATACAAAATAAGCAACACGGTAACAGCCTTGTTAGAACCTAGTTTTGTGGAGTCAGGGTCAAGTAGTTTTCAGCCCATACATCAGAAAGCTTGAAGTAGTGTCTTCCTGGAGGAACCTTGTACTCAGTTGTGCAGTGAGTGGTATGTGATCCCTGAAGATGTCCACTGTTCTTTGTTTTTACCCCAAATCTGGGAGCTGTTGTATGACAGTGGGATACATAAAGTTAAAGGTGAAGTGGAATGACAGGGCTTAGGCCTGTAACAGAGGGGATTGATAAGCAGTGACTTGGGCCTGGTCTTGCTTGAATATAACCTCTGGCACACTGGCATAGTGATGATCCATTTACTAAAACCTTGAGGGCAGCCAGGCTAGGACACCAGTCCTTGTAATTAGTTATTGAGAAGGATGAGGCAGGAGGCCAAGACTGAGCAATTTAGTAAAATCAACAGGGGAGGTGGGCCTGGTAGCAATGTAGTTTGGTAGAGTACTTGCCCAATTCATGTGGTGCTTGGGATTGGAACATTAGAACGGGGGTGAGGGTTTAATTGATAAAGCCTTTATTATATCTGAAAAAAGTAAAAGAATTCTTAGTGTTTGCATAAATGAGAGCTGTCACTTAGCCAAATGATATACCAAATCAGATATTTGAAAATACTACAGAGAATTTTGATTGCTCTCAACATCAATAAAGTTCTTCAGAAAAAACAAAAAAGCCATTAAGCAAGCCTCAAAAAGACATGGGGGGGATAGGGATAGTTATTGACAAGTTTCCTAGTTAATTTTGACTGACAACTACATATACCTCAGAGTTATCTGAAAGAATGCCAACTGGAGGATTTGTCTGGATCCGACCAGAATATGAGTATGTCAGTGAGTCATTTCTGGATTGGTAACTAATATAGGAGGGCCCAGCCCACGGTGGGCAGTGCCATCCCTAAGCGGGGAATCCTGGGGAGTATAAAATAGCTAGGTAAGCAGAGGGTAGGAAGCAAGCCAGTAAGCAGCATTTCCTGTGGTTTCTGCTTCAAGCTCCTGCTTTGGCTTCCCTTAGTGATGGACTGTAATCTGAAATAAACCCTTTCCTCTCCAAACTGGGTTTGGTCAGTGTTTCATTATCATCACAGCAAACAGAGAATAAACTAGGACAGGTGAATTGGGAAAAGTTGCATACTGTATGATTTGAACTTCTGAAAAAGGCAAAACTGTAGGCTCAGTAAAATAATCAGTAATGGGGCTAAGTAGTAGAGAACACATCTAGCATGTCCAGGACTCTGGATTTGGTCATCAGACTAGGAAAAAGAACCTCCAAATAAAATAAAAGGTTGTGGCTGCCAAAGACTCCAAAGATTACAATAGCAGCCTATTGAATGTACAACACAAGAAGTGAACTGCAATGTAAACTACAGACTTTAGCTGATGATACCATGTGTGCAGATCTACTGTAAAGAAAAAGTAAAGCAACCTACAGCAAGGTACACCATGAACTCTTTCATTGTAATGATGTTAATTTTAGTTGTCAAATTTTCTTTTATGAACTTTCATGTAATTTTCATATAAAATTTACATTGAAAAAATAAAGAGTATTTAGGATGCTTGGGAAGAGAATAGAGTTACACAGAACTCTGAGCACTATCTAGTTCAACTTTGTTTTTTTCAGATATAGAATCAGAACTATAGGGACCAATAGATTTTCAAACAACTGTCCATCTAGGTTTTTGTGAGGTCAGAATTTGAATCTCTATCTTTTGCTAATACTAAATGCTTCTTAAGTGTCAGCATTTTTTTGCCTAGAAAATTAAAAATTAAGAACAACAACAAAAATAAAACAAACATTAACTCAAAGAAATAGTCCTGTGCAATCAAAGTCTGTAATTTAGGTGCTTGCTTATCAGAATAACGGACCAGTTTAGTTCATAATAAATGCCTCCAGACCTATTTTGCATATGCAGACACATACTGTCTATCATACTATTATTAGATATGTTATAGAAGTATCAGGGTTCAAATACAGCTCCACCATTAAATGGATATAAGACCTTGGATATCTTTCTAATTGTTTTTGAGCATAGGAAATCAGACAATTCATTTAATAGGACTGGCTAGTAGTTTGTATTCAACATAAGATACTTTCTTTACAAACCTGTCATTTGGATGACATAATTAGTCATTTTCTTTCTAAGTTGCACAAAGCCAAAATGATTATATGAAGAACAATATTCAGAACCCCACCATATAACTATTCTATCATGAGACTATGCAACGATTGACAAGATTCTTAGCCCCTTCTTTTCCATGCTTGCTTATTTTTCTATAAACCTACAAATGCAAAGAACATATTTTGGTGGAGTAGGGGATTAGATGTAGTCAATTCATGTTACAGTATTATGTAGTATTATTTCTGGTCTCTGAATTATTTTCCTGTCTTCAGTGGTATTTTCTGCACCCATTAATTTATTACCCATGAACTTAATTAAAGTGTTGTTTACTGATACTCCTTACAGATCATTAATGGAATGTTAATTAATTATAGCCTAACACTATCAAAATCTCCGACATAATGAAAGAACCTCTCCCATCCCATTATGTCTTAGTGTTGCATCGTGGAGTTGCTTCACTGAGGTTCTTGCCTAATGCAATACCAACTTCTTTTTAAAATGTCTTAAAACTACACTACAAAAAAATTCTACCAAAGCTAATTATCAGTAAAGTTAAAAACACACACTGTTAAGATTTTACCAGAAAAGATAAACATCTATTCACAAATAGATGCTGGAAGTTTTCTAACACAGACAGGATACTTTATTCATTATTCATTCACAATGAAAATACATATGTATTTCAGACATAAAATATTATGTTATATATATATATATATATATATATATATATATATACAGAAATATCCCAGTCATAGAAAGCAATATCTAGGAAATTATAATATTTCAAGATTAAAATCTGATCTGAACTTAACTGTGTGATGCTTTATACAAAAGACATTTTATGGTCAGGGTACAGATTCAGTAGTTTTATTGCATTTTCAGCTAGGATAACAATGTCAGTCAGAATAATTGGCACCATAGGAGTACCCCATAGTGATAACCTAGAAAATGCTTCTACTGTGATCACATGGTGGCAGACAGCTACTCAGATGATAAGAGCAAGTCTTTCAAACAGAGTTGGAGACTGATCAATACTATAAAGACTTATACTTCTGGCTGATGAACTACCTTGCTGTCTTTCAAATACGTCATTCAGATATTTCTGAGGAAATCACTAGTTCTCTAATTTTTTAAACCTGGCAAATAAAGCGTTAAAGAAATTTGAGCACATAGTAGCACTGTCTTTCTTATTAAATAGAATTCATGGGGGCATCACATGGACAACCATCTGAAGCATACCATTAATTAATGATATACTGTAGTCTTTCAATCACTTATCGACTTGCTCAATCATTCATTCATTCAAAAATTTCCATCATTCTTTATGTTGTAAGTACTATGAGAAATACAAGAGTCATTAGTAGTCTCTGCACATAGATTTGTAACCCTGTGATGCACCTAGCAAGCTGGTGTTTATTTAAAACCAGACTTAAATAAGCACAGGAAATAGATCTACCCATCAATTTGTATCTTAAAGATAACTGCACCATCTTAGCTAACAATAAAAGAGCAGAGCATATGCATGATTATAGATATGAATATATATGAATCTCGTTCTAGTTGCACGCTCTCCAAATTGTAGCATCTGCTACATTTTTTACAAAATAAGTATTCAATTAAATAATCAAATATTCTAATTACCCTTTTAAAATATTTTTATGTGCATTAGGGCCGCATTTATGTCTTTGTGCATCATATCATTAACATGGCCATGGAGGTCAGAAAACGGTATCATATTTTCCGATACCCAGGAAGTTACAGATAGTTGTGAGATAAGGTGTAGGTGCTGGGAAGTGAACATGGGTACCCTGGAAGAACAGGCAGTGCTCTTAACCTCTGAGCCATACCACAATCCTGCCTTCCAATTATTCTTTTTTTAAATAAAATTTATTAATTCCATGTGCTTTTCCATATCATGAACCTTGATCCTTTCGTATTTACTCTTTGTGCCTGCAACCCCCACCAGAATAAAACAAAATTCAATAGGAAAATGTGAAAAAAACAATAAAAGGAACAAAAGGAAGAAATTAAAAATCTTGTCAAGGAAACTGCAGTGTGACCAAATGTTATATATCCCTTTTCCCATACATCACTACTTGCAAGTGTCCATTGCAAAGAGTCATTGGTCTGGTTTGAGGCCCCAACATCCACCCCATCTATGATCTGCTGGAGCACGTGAAGGGACCTGACCTGCAGACCCTAGGCTGCAGGATTGGTATAACACAGGACAACAACAGGAGGGATCCTAGTGAGGGCCCAGCATCGAATGTGCAGTAGAGACCCTGAACCAGTCAAATTAATCTTAAAAGCCTTTTTAAAAATATGGTTACCCAAAAAGATGTAAAACGGAATGCAGAATTCAATGACAAAAACTGGGTGATTCTTTAAATAATTCTCTTACAATTATCATGTGGAAGAAGGTATATTCTGAGGTATGGCAGCAAAGTAGACACAAGATCAATGAGTAAATATTTCAAGGAATGAAGGTTTGGGTTTAAATTCAGAACTCATATAATGAATGTTCAAGAGGTACTTTGGACCTTTTCAGTTCTCCCAGTAGTCAAAAATCAGGATAAGTTCATGTCAGGACATCAGAGAAGGGGCTCTAGTAGCAGATTCAAACAAAGGATGCACTTTCTTAGTCGACGGGTAGTGGTGAAGCACCTTAGTTAAGGTGTTAATTCTAGACCTTCTTAGTTCAAATCCCAGTTCTACCACTAAGCTGAACAACTGTGGGCAACTAAGATTCTATGGACGACAATATTATCTAGTAGGAGAAATGTAATTATTAGACTTACTGTAGCCAGGAATAGTATTAATGAGTTTACTACTGGAAAATAGTTAGACAGGTGGTTAGCATAGAGAAAATATTACATAAATGCTGATACTGGTGATAACATTTATGTTTTTGAAAAAGCTCTGTACAAGATTGCTTTATTCTTTCTTATACCTATTCTCCAACTGCAGCTTTAGTTTAATATTTGCTCTTCCTTCTGTATATTTCACTTGAACTACTTTAGCAGGAGTTTTATCACAGTCATTGTATTCAAGACTCTCCCTTATAGTAACACTAAATTTCACAAATCAGGCATTTTATTTTGTCATCACTATCTGTCATTTGTCTGTTAGGGCTCAAAAACGTAAATGTTGCTCTACAATTTCCAGTTGCTCTACCTAGTACTAGCAATAGGTATTTATTGCATTATTATCACCCTATAAAGTTACAGAAAATAAACACAAACCCCCACATTTTTATGAAACTTAATTTTTGAAACAGTCTCACTACAGAGCCCTACAGGTCTGAAACTATGTAAGTCAGGCTAGCTCTAAATTCATGACAATTCTTTCTCCCCAGGCTTCCTAAATGCTAACATTATAGGTATGAGATACAGCATGTGTCTCTAATCCTTACATTTAAATCTGAGTAAACCTGAGAAAGAAATGGCAGATGACTTTCCCAAGATCACATAACTGAGAGAACTAGATACAAAACTGGAAACTCTGTGTTCTTTCCCAAAGGACCATTACTTGGTGTGTTGCTAATTCAGTCAGTTTCCGGTGTCTCAGAAATGTTATAATAATACTCAATAGAGTACCATAGCACAGAATATGTGACACAGTGAGTAAAGACAAATCTTCATCAAAATAGGGCTTGGGAAAATGCACATTTGAAGTGAATTAGAATGAGTTAAGACTAAGCCAGTGTACATGGTTTTGGAAGTAGGTAGAGCGTAAATAATAAATAAAATAAATGAAATTCTTTGTAAATTAAATTACTCAAGCATGTGTAATAGCACAATTCAAGGGTCAATGATTTGTTTCATTTTACAAATTAATAACAAGGGGTGAAGTAGAAGAGTGGGCTACTCACAACATAGGGAGCTGCCAAGAACAACACTAAAAAAACACAAATTGGCCAGAATTCAGAACTTGAATATTTTCTGCTGTAACTCTTCAATTACGGTAAATTGTCAGGTCTAACAGTGCTTAATTTTTCAGGACACAACAGTTTATTTGGCAAATGGCTATCAGTGACACCCAAGTGTCTTTCATTTAGTAGTTTTATTAGAGTTGCAAGCCACAAGGGAGCAAAATTAGGCTTCTTTCTTGGGGCAGGGATGGCGGTGGCAGAAGAGGGGTGGCATTTTGATCCAGATCTTGTCAGGAAAAGAAATTTCATGGAGGTAAACTCCAGGCAGTGTGCTTCTACTTATGTCTTCTAAGCCCCATGGTATTATCTTAACACAAGGAAAGCAATAGGGTTTGAATGTTCTAAGTTCTACGCTATGCATGTGGAGTGCCTACTATATACACCAGAGACTACAGTCCTCACTAAGCAGGAATTGATACACTGTGAGTTTTCTATTCCCAGTCAGTAAAATCAAGTCCTTATTTCATTCCATCATTACTTCTAAGAAAAAGAAATTTCAGAAATATTATTTCAGGGCCAAATTTATTTCTAGTTTGAAAAGTTAATGGGGCTTAATAGTAGTGACACTTGGAGACAGGCATGCTTTTATTTCTAAGGACTGTTACTGTTTGTTTTAATGATGGCACAAAGTTCTAAAAAGTTAGACTAAAACCGAGGACATGAAAAAGGCTGATGGTCAGAGTCTTGTTCTTACGGGTCTTTCACTTTAAAGAGAGTAAGTTACTTTTTTTCTTTTCTTAAAGGAAAAAAGACATGCTTAATGAATTAAAATATTATGCAGAAAGAGTGTGTGACAGATGGCAAAGCTGAGCAACATTTACTGCAATATTTAACTTGGATTCAGCTGACGCACCCCATTACATTTCATACACAGCATTCTTATTATTGATAACTTGGATACTGCAGATTCTTAATGTGTACAAGTCGGATGGAACCATCAATAATTGTAGAGTTAATTTATAATACAAATCAAATTTACATTCTATCCAAGTGGCAGCATCCTGTGTAAGAGAATCAGGTCCTTTGTATGTGTGCGTTTCTGGTGAAACACATAAACTCTTAGATTGATAGCAAATATTGGAAAGCTTATTCTTGTAAATTAGCTATACTTTGAAACCTCGAAATAAGCAGTCTGTTCTGTGCCATGGAATCTTAACTAGAGTAAAGGACGTGTCAAGAAATAAGCTCTGCTATACTTCAGAAAACCAACAGAAATCACATTTCATGTACACTGGGTTCAAAGAATTAGCCTGTCACATTTGACAGATGCAGCAAACTGCAGTAATTTTTCTTTAAAGGTAAAGCTGAAATTGATTTGGCAATTAAAAACATGTGCTAGTGAAAGAAAATGCCTACCAACAGGAAAACATTAAAGACTGTATTTATAATCATATTTTTGGTTTTATAGTTTAACGAAATGTGAGGTGCTTTATCAAGATAAAGGATGAGCTCTGTATTTCTTTCTAAATTTTCTTTTTCTTTCACTCCACTTAGAAAAATTTGATCAAGGCAGAGAGTTACATGAGTGTAGATGTTACAGGCTATCTAACGACTAAATCTGTTCAGATAGATACAGCATAACTTGCTTTATATATTAGAAATCTTGCCAGATGTCCTGGCAATGTTCCAACAAGGATGATGACAGTCACTGCACTAATTCTCAGGAACAGCACATAAAGATAATACTGTACAAATCCAGAGTGAATGAAACTCACTTTCAAAGTCCATTGTCAAAAGAAATGCTTGCAAGAGATTCTAACCAGAGAAAATAATCTAGAGAAAATTAATCAAGAAAACAGCTAGTACTTGTTCTTTTCAAGTTGTGGAAGAATTTTTCTTTTAATTTAGAGCATTGATGGGTCATGTAGACAAGCAGAAAGGAGTAAGAAAGCAGATGCAGGAGAATGAGAAATTCAATGAAATACATGTATGAAAACCTTGTAAAAATCATTTTAAAAAAGAAAAATTGAAAATATATAGCATTTGTACTATAAGCATCTCAGAGAAACCAAATATTTAACATATTCCATATTAGATGTCAAGATCTCAAGCCTCGAGCAAACTTTGTTGTTTATAGGTAAGGAAAAAAATATTTTTGAAAACTGGGAAAAATCACTGAGAATGATCCATCTCTTCATTTTGTGTGTGTGTGTGTGTGTGTGTGTGTGTGTGTGTGTGTGTGTGTATGTGTGTGTGTGGTGGAACCCAGGCAAGCACATTACCAAAGATTTACACAGTGTCCCTCAAATACATATACATACATGCATGCCTGCATACAGACAGACAGACAGACAGACAGACACACACACACACACACACACACACACACACACACGCACACAAACACCTATACTGCTTTATTAGAGAAACAAATATTCTTTGAAAAAACCCAACTAGGCTATTAGTTCTTTGGTATCACATTTATTTGTATTTTTTTGATTTGGTTTTAAAGAGTGAGTTTCAAGGAAGTCACTAGATGAAAGCAGTGAGAAGAGGCAAGGGAAGTCACAGATACAGTTATGCTATATGGCTTATTCCTAAATCCTGGCTTTTTGAAGTTCTTCAGCTCTGGTCATACTTCCTATCCTGACCTGCATGGATGTACACATACCCACACACAGATATACACATACTAATTAAAATTAATCTTTTAAAAAAGTACTAATAATGAAAATCTCATAACTTTTTTATTTCAAACCCAACTCTATCTCTAATCAAAAGAGTTGCTAAGCTTTAACAAATCTACAATGTAAAGCTATGGCCTTGCAATCCAAAACCAAATCATTTGGTATTTAAAAAAGCCATCATTTTAATACCTAAACTGTCCATATGTAGCAGTTTGTTTCTCTAGTATAACTAACCCATGGCAGCTGCATTTCATTTTTATTTGGAAAGACTGATCGAGTGTTTTTATAGCCCTCAATTAAGCTGTTTAAATAAAAAAGGTAAATGTTGAAAGAGGAAACCATTGTAGTTAAGCTCTATGTAAACTAGTACTAGGTAAATCTCAGGTGGTTTCAGAGTTCGGTTTGGATAAATACCTAAATCTATTCGAACCTTTTTCGCTGAAAAATTCCAGCTCCCACAGGGTTAGCAGAGCTTTAGGTTTTCCAGTGAATCTGACAAAGCTTTTCAAAAATACCCACACTCACTTCGGGGAGGGGAAGAAGTTAATAGACTTTCTTAAATATAAAATGTCTTAAGTAGTTGACTCAGTTTGAGAGATTTCCAACTCCAACTTCGAAATTCTACTAGAGATATAATTCTCCTAAGAACGCAGACAAGAAACTATCTGCACTGGAACTGGTACTTAACATCTAACTGTTGGGACCCTAAACTGCCTGTTAACATCTAACTGTTGGGACCCTAAGTATCTGGAAATAAACAACAATAAATCTTCATCTATTCAGTGAAATTTGCCCCCTAGGTGCTGGACATCGAACCAAGAACCTCAGGCATACTAAACAGTTACTGTATTGATGTTCCATACTGCCAGGCAGGCCTGCAACTCCTCCTGCCTCTTTCTCCCTAAGTAGTTTAAATTATAGGGGTCTACCATTCTGCTCAGCTGAATTAATCGTTATCTATATTTCCCCTCTCAACTTAAACATTAACTTTATTATTTTTTATTAAAAATTTCTGCCTCCTCCCCGCCTCCCAGTTCCCTCCCCCTCCTCCCACTCCCCTCCCCCTCCCTCTCCAGTCAGAAGAGCTATAAGGGTTCCCTGCCCTGTGGGAAGTCCAAGGTCCTCCCCCCTCCATCCAGGTCTAGGAAGGTGAGCATCCAAACAGGCTAGGCACCCCCCAAAGCCAAATGAGGAGCAGAAGGAGGGAGAACATGAGTGAGGAAGTCAGGACCGCGAGGGGTGCACCTACCCACTGAGATGGTGGGGCTGATCTAATGGGAGCTCACCAAGGCCAGCTGGAGTGGGACTGAAAAAGCATGAGATAAAACCGGACTCCCTGGGCTGGAGAGATGGCTCAGAGGTTAAGAGCATTGCCCGCTCTTCCAAAGGTCCTGAGTTCAATTCCCGGCAACCACATGGTGGCTCACAACCATCTGTAATTAGGTCTGGTGCCCTCTTCTGGCCTGCAGGAATACATGCAGGCAGAATATTGTATACATAATAAATAGATATTTAAAAAAAAAAAAAAACAAAAAAAAAACCGGACTCCCTGAACATGGCGGACAATGAGGGCTGCTGAGAAGCCAAACATTAACTTTTTGAGGAGAAACCTGGTTGATGGAAGTGGCTTTCCTTATTAATCTATTCTACATTTCCTGCCATACATGCATATGCATTTGTCTAATGTTTATTTATTTCTTCAACCAGTTAATGATTCCAGCGTAAGGATTACATTTTTGTAGTTGTTCACTACTGCATATCAGCTCATGCAGAATTTATTTCTGCCTAGAATGGAGAAGTCCAGTGTAAAATTCAAAGAACACAAACTTTGATGTGAAAGGCAAAGAAACAGTGGAAATTATTTCAGTCTCTAAAACACAGTAGTTCATCTGATGGTTTTCATTACAGAATATTTCAGAGTAGACTTGATAAAATAGTTTTCCTAAGCTTTGTAAGCAAAGATTGTCATAGCTGCATTACAATAAATACTATAGGGAAATAGAATGCATTATTCAAAAGAATGAGATATTCTGTCCCCAACACACACTTTTGTGTCTGCATTTTTCTAATATTTGAATAGTTCTGACTTACTTTGACCACTAGTTGGCAAGTGGAAAGAAACACCATCCGGTAGATGGAAACAGGGAAGGATGGCAATGACAACCTGCCAAATATGGATGGAACTCTTCATAGCAGTATTCTTGATCATTTGGAACTTAGCCACTACTTTCTGCTGCTAAAAGTTCTCATGCCTCACAGTCGAATGGTCAACATGATGTTTTCATTTTTACTGATAGAGGCTTTGATATGTTGGGACTATACCTTTTCCTAGAACCTTCTTCCAGGTCTTCACTCAGACAGGATCTAAGTATGCTCTTAACTGTTACTAAAACCATGTATTTGAACACTATATTGAAAACCTGTCCTGGAACTAGCTATTGTAGACCAGACTGGCAAAAAAAAAAAAAGAAAAAAAAAGAAAACTTCTGTAGATCAACTAGGTTTCATTACTAAAGAGAATGATTTATCCTATGCATAAAAACATCTGCATTTATCATACCTTTATCCTGTATATTGTTGATTTTGCATTCTATAGTAAGATTTTGAGAGGAAATATGCATGTCACGTTTATGTTTAACTCACATTTCTAATACTTTGTGCATAAGTATATCCAGGCATTACAAAAATAACTAAATGTGTGTGTGCAAAAGGGAAATGAAATAGCACAGAAGGCAAAATATACGTGTCAATTATGTATCTATGAATGTCTATGCAGATTTTTTAGATGACCTATCATATGCCTCATCGTACAGTACTTTAATATGTTTAACCAATTCACCATTTTTAACACACTTGATGAGTTTAAACTATCAGATTCCATAAAATGGAGATTATAAAGTTAAACAGAGCTATAGATGTTGAGATAGAGCTTATATGTTGATTGTTCATTTTGAATCTTAAATTCTGAGTTTTTAATCTAATTCAGCTAGGAAAGCCCCCTCCCAGTGGTAATGATTAAACCCAGAACTTCATATACAATAGGCAAGTGTTCTACCATTGAGTCATAACCTCGCACTCCCAAATCATCTTTAATATTAATTTAATTGGGAGTTTTGATGAGCTTTGGTTTATTCAACTAATGATGGATGTAAAATGAATTGCCAAGTATTTTGAATCATATTTTGGATGATCTATGAGAAGTCATGACAAAATAATTTTAATTATGACAATAATATGTCAGTAGAGGGCAAATCATGCATTGTCTCCTTCAACAGAAATATAGTTTGTCTCACTTTATGCTTGGCCTGAGAATCCAGGAGACGATCATACAAAAATCAACATACTGAACATTTCTTTCAGGCAGACAAAATGTCAAAAAGCTTTGAATTTCATTTCTATACTGCAGCGGTTCAAAAGCACAATATCCTCTGCTTATTAACACTTAATCAAGTATAATGATGCCATATAATTAAACTCACACACACTGCTTTTCTTCTTGTTGGCTCTTAACTGAGTGTTAATCTTTTGTCACAGCCTACAGAGTGCTTTGCACTAGCTTTATCTGCTCCAGTTCTATGACACATAGTGTATAACAAGGGACTGCTATAGCTTCTTATTAAATATATGTTGCTTGACTAGTAGAAACATGGAAAGAAACGTATTTTTCAACCTAGAGAATTGTTAGTATACCAGATTCTTAATTATGTGAGACAAAGGAGATAGTTAATTCACCACAAATCCAATATTCATTTTCATTTGTTTTTGGAATGTATTTCCATATAGAGCTGCTGTTCACTTGAGTCTCTCAGTTGGTTTGATAGTATATTTCTAGCCATATAAAGAAGTTGCAATATTAATTTTCAGCTGTGCTCAAAGCTGAGGTGCTATGTATAACCAACCAAAAATGTGTCAAGGAATATTTGAACTGGTCTATTGTACTTTTAGGCTATGCAGTTTATATTGATTGTAAACTTGACAGTATTTAGAGACATCTAGTAAGAAGAGCTCTAGGCATACCAGTTAGAGATGTCCAAGACTGGAGAAAGACCCACCACAAATATTGGTGGCACAATACCAGAGGCCAGAGGTCAGACTGAAATAAAAAAAAAGGAGAGCTGAGCACAAGTGTCCATCTTATCCATCTTACTTTTTGCTTCTTGAGTACAGGTTTGATAAGACCAATTACCTTGACACTCCCTTCCATGATAAACTACATGCTCCAAACTGTGAGTCAAAATGAACCCTTCTTTTTTCAAGTTGTGTTTATCATATATTTTGTCACATAGAAAGTGACTGGTATACTTGTATTATTTTTTACTACCAGTTTTATCCCTCACATTGCATGAGTTCTTGAAAATCGGAAACATCATCTCATTTTATAAGTACAAGAAAATATAGAATATTATCTTTCATATTGAATAGAACACTATTCAAATTAAATTGTTTGACTGTTCTTTTATACTAAAAGAAAAGGGTACAGATATTTTTAAGACTGAAAATCTGGACACTATATGAATATTTTGCTTCTTCCATGCATTTTCAACATTTGGAGGAATGTACCTTTTATTTCAATTATTGTAAAATAAAAAATCAGACTCCAAATTTAGTATTAATAAAGTGAATAAAACTGAACCAGAATGAAGTTTGACAGCCAGGCATGGTGACACTTGTCTGCAATTTCAACTTTTGGCATGCATAGTGAAGGGGGAGGTCAGCCTGTCAGACAAATTGGTGCAAACAGAACCATAGACCTTGACACTAATCAATTCCTTGAGGAAAATAATTTATTCCCATTAATAAAATTATAGAAAAGAATGATAAATGGCATTTCTAAACAACTTTTCAATTTTACAAATCATTTAAAGACTCATTGCTTTATTTATGCTTGCATGTGTATGTATCTGTGTATATACATACATGAATATACAGATACATGCATTTGAAGTGTGTAGAGACCAGATAATGGAGTCAACTGTCTATTTATTGGAGGCATGGTCTTTCACTGATAGAGGAACTTGTATCTTAAGTAGGATGGGCAGGTCCATTTTTTCAGCTGTGTACACAATATAATTAGATGTTTTAGGTTCTGGGTCAGACCCATGGTAAATGAATCTAGGTATCTACTCAGACAACATCAATTTTATAGGTCCAATTCTAATTCACCTTCTAACTGATGACCTCTAGAAAGTTTGCCTAAAATTCTATTAAAAGTTTCAATGATTTTTCCCACTCTTATCCTTAAATAAGTAACTAATATGTAAGCTTCACAAGTTCTAAAACATGTCTTATAATACATACATATATAATCATACCATACACACACAAACACACTCACCATCAAAATTTGATAGGATAAGTAATGATAATTCATATGTTTCCATTTCTAGCACCATATATGCATTTTCACAACGCAATAACTTATCTTCCCACTTTTGCAATACAATAGAATGCAATACAATGGAATACATATATTCCATTGCTTTTTGTATTTGTGTTTAAACTTTATTTATTTGTATGTGTGAATATATGTGCATGATGTGTGTGTGTTTGTGTGTGTGTGCACACGCACGCATGCAAGTGCATGCATGCACACATGCAGACGTCAGACATGGATATCAAGTGTCTTCTCTATGACTCTCCACCTTATTCCCTTGAGACAGAAATTCTACTGAGCCAGAATTAGGCTTCTGGCCAGAAAGCCCCAGTGGTCTTACTGTCCACACTCCACAGAGTGTTAGGGTTAGAGGTGTACATGATTAAACATGGGATTTTACACAAGTTCTGGAATTTCAACTCAGGTCCTAATGATGATACAGCAAATGTACTTATTTACTAAACCATCTTCCCAGCTGAAATTTATTTAACTAAGTAGTTTTATAAATTCTTTGAGAATTTTACACAGTGTGTCTTGATCATATTCATTCCTATTTCTTCTCCTTAACTCTTCCCATATCCACCCTTACTTCCTTATCCACAACTTAATGTACTCTTGTTTAAGATTTCAGGAAACCAACAATTTTATGAGTCATAAAACACACACACACACACAGTTTAATTGTAGTAACTCTACACAGAGGATTTTTTCCCTTAGAAGCCAGAGACTGACAAATAAAACCCCAGTTACAGGTGTAGGATATCTACCTTCAAGTTATTGGTTAGTGGTATCCCCCAAAAAAAAAAAACTCCCTCAAACAAAATAGGTTATTCCTGTTGTTCTTGCTTGTTCACCAGAATTTGTTGGTAAAACCCAATTGCTGAGGATAGCACATAAGTTATTTCTGATTAGGAGGCTTCCTTCCTGCTGGCTAACTTTCAAAGTCCTAGAAGGTGCATTCAGGTTTCTGGGGGTCATCAAAAGTCTAAGCCAGACATGAAACCTGTGAATTGCAATAATTACCAGCACGGCCAGATATGACCACAGGTGCAATAATGGCAAACATATATTATAGGGACAACCAACTGCTTTCAGGTTAGTTTTAATGTTATTTGTTTAGTAATCATCACCTAATAAAATGAATCTACTACCTATAACATAAAGTTTAAAATAAAAAAAAAATAACAGGGGTTGTTCAACAAAAGCTTTCACTTGCTATACATTCCCCAAGACATTACAGGAACTGATAAACCAATAACTGAACAGTTGTCTCTTATAAGGAAAAATACTGATTTGCCTTTCTACATTATGAAAATAGTATATTTTTGAGAGTTTTCTGTAAGAGTATATTTAAAGAAACATACTAATATTACTATTATTACCTATAAAAACTGTATATTTTACTTAACATAATTATAAAAAATTGATAATATTTCAGTCATTTTTAAGTTAATGTAAAACTAAACAAATCCCTTACTCCATTAATATATCTAACTTATGAACCTGTAAATGTAAAAATGGTTTATCTTTGTGTTTATGAATAGATAAATGCATATTCTAGTAATGTAAATTATACACATGAATACCCAAGTTAGACTATTTTTTTCAAGCTTTTTGTATTATTTCCACATCATATGAATGAATCCCATAGACAGGTTTTTAATCTCTTAAAATGTAGCTTCTGGTGGCAAAATGAGAAATTGTCAGGTTGAGGGAACATTAACTCTTTCAGACAAATTAAGTCCCGATTCATGTTCTGAAAAAGATGATTTCCCAGATGAGTCTCCTGTGGCTTGAAAGGGTTTATACACCCTTTAACCAGTGATACATTCTCTTCTCACCATTACCATCATGCACCACATGTCTCTCAAATTCCCTGGACAATGTTTGAAAAATGGAGTTCATGCTCAGTCTAATTTCAGACTGAATTTCAAATGAGCAAGGCTCATCAAACAGAGAAGTCTTGTGCACATGGACTCTCCAAAGCGTAGGCTCCATTCAAAGAGTTCCTAAGAATTCAATTTCTATGAAAGTGTTGGCTAAGACATAATTTTAATATAGGCACTTTAAAATCAGAACATAGTATAAGACTAGCATTAGATAGGTACCAGGGTCCTTTCTCTAGCATTCTCTATTTTCTTGCCAGAATGTTACATTTCATATCATTATACACTAAGCTTTAACTTATTTTTTTTAAAAAAATAACAAAAATCATTTACTAAAGACTTAACTTTCTAGAAAACATCATGTCAGATTTATTGCCAAATACTTAAAGATGAAAAGGAATGCATACATCAAAGGTGTCTATGAGCCAGTGTGCAAAGCAGGCATGTGTATAAACAGAGTACAGGCAAATGAGCAAGTGAGATCATCAAAGTATTAAAATATTATGAGAACACAAGGGACAAGGAAATTAATTTTGATTGCTATGATTAGGAAAGGCTTTCTGGAAGAGATGGTGTAAGTGAGCAGCTAATTTTTAAATTAGTTTACAATCCTTTCAAAAGAACAGTTTTTCCCACTTGAGAGAGATTGTAAGAAGAAGGCAATAAAACAGTTTCACAGGGAACACGTGGAATTCATTTCAGATTGATGAACCTCTCTGAACTCAATGGTGGTATAACTTAATGGTTAGGAACATATGACTTGATGTCTGAAAGACCAAAATTTGGATCAAAATCCTCACTATCATATTTTTCCACTTCTATGATACAACCACATGGTTGATCCATTCTTGTCTTCTCATATTTAAATGAGTTTAATTAAAATAAGCCTAATAGTAGTACTTCACGTAAAAGATTTTCCTTGGAGACAGCATATGGCTGACATAACTGTATAACACACACACACACACACACACACACACAGAGAGAGAGAGAGAGAGAGAGAGAGAGAGAGAGAGAGAGAGAGAGAGAGAGAGAGAGGCGGGGGGGGGGGGCGGAAGGGTGGTGAGACTAGAAGAATGAACATTCCTAACCTAAAAATTTGAATGAAATAAGTACTGCAGAATCAGAATCACTTTGAGCATTGACGTGATGCAACAGGCAAAAAATTCCATACCTGATTTCATGGGATAGGTCCCAGTTAAAATGCAGAAATATTAAATATATTGTATGATTTTACCTTAGGCATATCATCAATCTGAAACCAAACTGAACTCACTTAGACTTGGGCCTCATGGCACAATATATCTTATGCATATACAAATATTTTCAAATCTTCAAACTACTGTGAAGCTTTAAACACTGTAGTCTCAACATTTCTTTTATGTCTATCTGTTATTTGCATTTATTCATAAACATAGTGTTAAGTCTCACAGAAACCTGGGACAAAGGACTCAATTGCCTATTTAACATATCAAAGGGGAAACTGACCAATCTCTCCCAGTCCCTGTTACAGAGTCAGCCTCAGCCTCCTCAGCACTTTTCACCCCCACAGTTACCCTAAACCTCTCTAGCCCAACCAGTTACATTTCCTTTCCCCTTGCTTATCTTCCCTATATAACTTCTTACTAAAAATTTCTCTTGGCCTCTAGGTTCCTCTCTCTTCCTCTCTTGCCCCCTCCCCCTCTGCCTTTCATGTCCTGATCTATTTTATGGTCCCCGTTTAATTTGGACTTCTCCAGAGGCCTCTGGCTGTTCTCTCCCTCATATCTATAAATAAATGTTTTCCTCAACCATACCTAGAAGTAGTCATGTCCTCATTTTCATTCATACAGGATCTCATCCAGCACAGGTTGGCTTCGAACTTACTATGTATCTGAGGGTAACTTTCAGCTTCTGATTCTCATGATTCCATCTCAGGAATGTAAGTTTCTGCTGTGCAATGGACTGCTCTACAGCCTCCTGCTTGGTAGGCAGTTACTCTATCATCTTGTCTACATCTCCAGTTTTTAGTCTGAAGCACTTCATTAACTTCATTAGGATACTAATTTGTGATTTTATTTAATTATATATATATATATGTATAATGATTGTATATCACAATCACTAAAGAGTTAAAAAAAACTCTTTATCAAAGCAACTCTGAGTCTGCTTTTTTATCTTAGGCTCACCTTTAGGCTCTGTGCCCTAGAATAGCTCAGATTTATCAAGAATTATTTTATGTCTCTGTACCAATTCCATTGTTGGTATGTGACCACACTCTTCATGTGGCCAAATACCTCATTCCCACCTTTTATTTCTTAGTACTTCAGCCTGGCTTCTGGTGTAGCCAGAATTTCTATGACCTTCACTTCAATCTTTTACCAATAGTCTGTTCTTAATTTCCACTGTGTTCCATCATTACAAATCTCCACTTGCCCTTATGTATGTGAATTTCAGTTGTACACTCATGGGTTTTTTTCCACTAGTGTAATAGTTCATGAATAAATTCTGCCTGTACATTATTTGGCTCTGGTGGGTTTTTTTTTTGATAATTGCTGCTATCATTACTATTTAGTTGCCATTTCTAATTTTTATTGGGCACATATTACCTCCTATTAATGTTCTAATTTAATTTAAAATCCCCCAGATCATACTGAACAGCCTAGAGTCTTGTCGCTGGTTGGACAAAGTAATCTACTATGGAAATACACCCTTGAATGAAAAAGAAATAAGAGAGAGAGGAAGGGAAATATGACTGCTTATAAGTATGGTAGAGGAGAAAATTTATTAAAGTTATGTGGGAAATCATAGCCAGAGGCAGGCACATCTGGGAGAGTTTAGAGAGGACTTTTCCCTGAGCCAGGCCATGTGGGGAGAAGAGGAGGGAAAGGGGAGAGAGAGGACCAGGTGCAGCAGCCAGAAGGCCAAAAGTTACAAAGAGAGCAAGCAAAGAAAATGGTTTGATTATATAGCAGAGAGCAACACAGCTCCCTGGGCTGGAAAGTTAGGGGGCAGAGTATGCTAGCCATACCCTGGAACAGGGAGGGACTGACACAGAAAGAACCTTGAGGCCAGGTCTTCTTTGATATGCTAAACGGGCACCTCAACCATTTGTCCCAGGTTTGAAACTTTATAATCCCCACCTCAGGCGTATTTATTTTTTTAAAGAAGCAATGATAAATTATTTGGATTTTGAAAACAATTTCCTTTCCAATGCAAACATTATGTCCATGGGTTTCCCCCTCTACCCTTAAGAGAAACAAAATTCTATGCTTTCTCTTATTCAAGCTGCTAAATGAAACAAAAAAAATTCTTAGTTTGAATTTCCTAATTTTTTTTTTTTCAGTTTGGACAGAGTCAGCTGTGGTAACACTTTCTCTAGTGAAGCCTGAAATTCTGCAATGTCCAATCATTAAAAAAGAAAAAAAATCCTTGTTTTTTGTTTTTGTTTTGTCAATTCCATATGGCATTTGCTTTACAAAGAATGGATTGTCTTCCCACTTAAAACCTATTATTGGCTTGTGCTAAAAGTCTACTGTGTACGATGTGATACTTCTGGCTGAATTATAGCTGAATTTTCCATCGATTTTAAAATATTCTCCTAATAAAGAAGAGTGTAATAAAAATGAACATAATGAAGGCGCTGTGGTGACCCCAAATCTGTTCCGAATTGTCTGCAAAGGACAATGTGCTTCCTCAGGAAGTTGATTTGTAACTACTTCAAATGACTCTCCCTCACACCATGCGGAAATCCCAGGTGTTGATAGTTAGTTGACAGGGTGTTAATGTCATTAACATTCTGTCAGCTCTTCTTGTCAATGTGTTAATGGTGCTCCTGCTGCTCAGTCACTCTAGGTTCTCCAGTTGGGGAAATGATTTAGCTAGCAGTCAATCAAAAAGCTAAGTTGATTTTGGGCCAGAGACAGCCTTGCCATTGACAAAATCTGTGTGAGTACATGTGTTAAGAAATTTGTCAACAGAGTATAAGCAGTAAGGTCAACACTGAGATTAATGTGCCTTGTAAGACAGACGTAGATGTCTAACACAGCACATACATAAAAGTAGAAGAAAACAGGGCATGGTGGTACACAGCTTTAAACCCAGCACTCTAGAGGCAGAAGCAGGCAGATCTCTGTGATTTGGAGGTCAGTCTGGTGTATGTAGAGTGGTTCAGGCAGGACAGGGCTATGAGACACTGTCTCAAAAAACAAAACCAAAAAACAGTTTGACTAAAAGTACAAACATCTCTCTTTTTAGGAATGAGTTTCTTTCCTGCCTGAAAAAGCCTGGCACAGTAACTAAAATAATTCTTTTTGAGAGCCCGTGAAGGAAAGAAGGCAGAAAGGGAGGTGATGAGAGCAAATACCATATATCAGGTCTCAGAGCACATTACCACAGAGCAGGATGCTTTAGAAAACCATTGTGACCAGAAGGAAAATAGAAAGGCCACAGAAACGAGATCTTTTAGCCTTTCTACTGACTTAGCCCAAGGATGCAGATCAGTGAAAGTAAAATTTACCTCCCTCAACAAGGAAGGTTAATAGCATTTGCCTTCACCACAGGTGAAAGTCGTCTATCTTGCTTCATAGTGTATCTTGAGTGGGGGCTATTAATGTATACACACGAAAGAATCTTGTTAAGCCTCCTCTCCCTATACATGATTAACAACATTTCATACCACTTTTATCTAATCACTTTTCTCTAGAATTAGGCACTGTCATCAGACAGTATGTAAATGGACATTTCCTCTGGAGCCTTCTTGTCTGGAAGGCTCCTTTGACACATAAAGCAGTTAAACAAATTTCTCATGTTCTTCTCTTGTTAATCTGTCTTTGGTTACAGTTGTCAACCATCAATCATATCATAGGTATACAAAAATTATTAGGTTTTCTTTTCTAAACACAGAAACAAAACAAACAACCCAACTCTTCCACAATTACAGTGCTGGCTGAGGTTACAATGTTGCACATAATATCAATGACACCACAGGTCTTGGAAGAAAAGGCCTATGATTGGCAAGTTCATTCTCAGAGCACTATCTCATGTCTCTCAAGCTTGGGTTAGTTTTCAAAGAATAGTTAGGAGGCTATGATTCTAAACCACAGGTCACCAATATCCTATCCTCAGTAGGCTTCAAATGCAGACACAGACCTCCTGGTAACTTTAAAAGATGAAGAGAGAGGACCTTTGAAATGAATTAAGAATGTGGAATGATGGAAAGTAACTTTATGAGTTATTGAAATTATCCTGACATAACTGTAGATACATACATAGCTATAGCTAATTTTATCAGTAGAGATAGAAATTATTCCTCACTTAATAAACAAGAACTTTAAAAACACCAAATATATAAAATTAGGTCATCTGACAAATAGTAAACATTTAATCAATGACAGTTAATTATCAACACTAATTATTTATGAGTTTCCATCCCTAATCAAGAAGCTATCTTCAGTTGGTACCTGCTTACAGAGGAAATTTTGTCTTCACCAATGTTGCCTTGTGGTGATGTTTTGTTTGTGCTATAACAAGTAAATCTTACCTGAGGATCATAGTGTGGAGCAAGCCACTAGTTAGTCTTAGAGGCCAGGCAGTGGTGGTACACACCTTTAATCCCAGCATGGGAGACAGAGGCAGCCACATGAGTTCAAGGTCACCCTGTGCAACACTAGATTGATTCAGTCTCAAAGAGAAACATCCAGGCAGTGGTGACTCACACCTTTAATCCCGGTACTTGTGAGTCACATGCCTTTAATCCCAATACTAGGGAGATAGAGATAGGAAAGGATATGGCTGGGCAGAGAGAGGAATATAAATTAGGAGGAGACAGAAGCTCATCATATTAACTCTGAGGACTTGCAGAGACAGGATGTCCAATTTGGTTTGAAGAGTTGGTAGAGGTAAGAACTAGTGGCTGGCTGATCTGATTCTCTGATCTTTTGGCATCTGACATGGGGATTTTATTATTAAAATCAATTAGAATTTGTGCTACACTTCAAGATAGGTCACATACATGTTTTTTGTCTTACTGGCCTTTTGCTTATATAATTTGGTTTTCAATTTTGTGTTTTGGTGGGGTGTTTTGTGTGTTCGCATGTTTGTGTTTATTGTTTGTTTCTTTTAAAGATTTATTTATTTATTATGTATACAGCATTCTGCCTGCATGTATGCCTGCACACCAGAAGAGGGCACTGGATTTCATCAGAGATGGTTGTGAGCCACAATGTGGTTGCTGGGAATTGAACTCCGGACCTCTGGAAGAGCAGCCAGTGCTCTTAACCTCTGAGCCTCTCCAGCTCCTATTGTTTGTTTTTTAAAGAGAGAGAAAGAAAGGTTATGGAATTGGGTGGGTAGGGAAGTAGAGAGGATCTGGGAAAAGCTGGTGGAAGAGAAAAGACTAATCAGAACATTGGATGCCAAAAACTGTTTTTGAATATAAAACAGCAAAAAAGAACAAAAAACCAAAACCAACCAACCAATCCAAAATCAAAACAAACCACACTATTCAATGATTATTTTAAGAAGAAAAACCTAAAAAAAATCCTAGCAACCTATTTATTTCAACTCCCATTCAAATATATATATATATATATATATATATATATATATATATATACAGCTTGTTCATATAGGACTTGGTTAACATGCAAGTAGCTTAGAGCTAGATGCCCAAAACAAACAAACAAACAAACAACAACAAAACTTCCAAGACTAGGGTTGTGATGAACATGTTAGCACTGAAAAACAAATATTTCCATGACAGATGATTGTTCAATTTTATGGTTATATATAAATGTGCATGCTGAATCTATTTATTTTCCTTTTTTGGAGACTCATGAAGCATATTCTGGTCTTGACATCCTGATACTCTATCCATCACCTTCCAACTGCTAGGATTACAGATCTGGACACTGTGATTGGCTCTTTGTTTATAACCCATAAAATTAATTTCATTTGTTTTGATCTTCTCATTTTTGGGATGTAGAAAATTCTACCCCAAATATGGCAGCTTTACATTATTTATGTCTTTCACAATAAAATATCTGTGATTCAGCAATTCATAAGTGATAGAAATTTCTCATAGTTCTGGAGGCAAAGAATCCAGGACAAAGACACCAACAAATTAATTTCTGGTGGTTATGGGTTATGCCTTACTGCTGTGTCTTCCTATGGCAGAGTCCCAAAGGAACAAAGTGGTCTCTGTGTGTGTGTGTGGGGGGGATCTGCTCTTTTTTTTTCTCTAGTGTTTTTATGAGGAACAAATTTCACACATCAAAGAAGAGTTCTTATTCTTACAACTAATCACTTTCAAAAGGCACCACTGTTCTATACTGTTATACTGAAGATCATGTGTCAACAGAAACTATGGATGAGACACAGATATGCAGGCCATAGCAAGAGGAATAATGAGAGATATAAACTGAAGGAGAATGAGGTAAACTTAAAGGACAGAACCTTCTGAAGTAGGTCACAAAACTATAATTGCCTAACTCTTCATCTCAGCATCTGGCCATAAAGAAGCTATAACAATCATTCTCCTTGTCTTCCCTAGTCCTCTGACATGTGACAGGTGTCTTGCCTTCTACTTAGAGATAAGCAATGTTATGTAAAGAAGGCAAGAAGTATCTAAACAAACATCTTGCTAGATCATTTCTCATCCCTCCAATTAATTACGGTTGGATCACATCTTTTCAACTTCAATTCAGACTTCTATGTAACTGTCCATAAAAAAAAGCCAGTTCTCCTTTGTTTTTTTCTCAGAGTGCTCCCTCCTGTAGCAGGTAATACATTTATTAACTTTATAGATCCTCTTTTAATCTGTCTTTTTATAGGCGTGTTAAGTCATGCATTGTACAATGGGAGAGAAAAGAGAATTTTTTCTTCCCTACACTGTTTTATTCTGAGTCAGAAATAAACAATTTAGATAGGAAAGGAGAAACAAAAGTGACATTCTTGTTTATAAAGCTGTTGGCTTCAAGAAGCTAGAAGTAGGGCAGCTACATTTACAAGAGAACATTTCCTTTAAAATTTTTGAGACAATGTTTTATGATATAGCTCAGGTTGGACTGGAACTAATGGTAATATTCCCGCTATAGTCTTAAAACCACTGGGATTTTAAGCTTGGATCACCACACTGGTATCTTGAGGTTTATCTATTTTTGTAGCTTTAAACAAACAATTACTTTAGAATATATGGATCATAACTTTTAAAATTGACCATACGTTTTTTAAATGCAAGATTTAAAACAGTAATTTAATGCTACTTAAATACTTGATGACATTTATATGGAGAATTCTTTAGAAATAATAGTAAGGAAATATTACTATTTCTTAACAATATTTTTCTAGATGAGGAAAGTCAAAGAAGGGGTTTGGATTCCCTAATTTCCAATGACTTTACAAACAATTACTGAGTGTCTAGAGTACGCTAGGTGGTACATATTTGATAGGTACATATAATCTCTGGTAAAGGAAGAGTATATAGAAAGATTATAAATGCCAGGCTGCCAGCATATTAAGGTTGAGCTTCCAATTGTGTACATTGCAGTAGTCAATGGACTGACAATGTCTAGATATAATAAGCATTGAATTAATGTTGTGAAAGAGTAACGGTAAGCACAAGGCGGTTGGACATAGCCTGACTTGGTGATCTAGTGAAGATTCAACTCACATGTTCAGAAGCCATCCTCATAGTGCTGTTGCTAGTTACAGAGGCCATAGGCATGGGAGTGCTGTCCCTGCCCATTTTTTTAACTTCAAGTTCTTACAGAAAGATTATAGTTCATTAGGTAAAGTACTGCCATATTTGCGCTGTGGTTACTTAAAGGATCTGAAACAAAATTATTGGCAGATGACAGAACCACAAAGAGTCCTATATCACTCATGGGAACATGGTATTCATTGTAAAACAGAATCCAGAGAGATGGCTCAGTGATTATGAGAACTGGATATTCTTCCAAAGAACCTTAGTTAGGTTCTAATGTACTATGTCAGCCATGTTTTTCATCTCTTTGATCAATGGACAGAAAAGTACCAGAAATACTCAAAATACAGCATACATATGATCTTTTTGCATTTTGCTTGTATCTTTTTAGAAGATGAACTTCTCCCTAAGCACTCCTGCAGAGTTCTGAACAAGACTAATCTGAGCAATAATTTCACTAGTATAATTTATTAATTCAAAATTTTTAGCACACTAATATCCTCCTTTTCTGTAATAAATTACCATATTTTTCTTGATATGAACTGTAAGGTGAGAGTCTCATACATCTTACTACATTTCCAATCCCCTTGTGGACAAAAAGTCACACTTGAGTAGCACTTAAATGAGAATAGTTGTTCATCTGTAACATACAGATATAGAAAGTTGTGGATTTCAGAGAAATAAAATAGAGAGTCCAGGCCAAGCTCATGAGGTTTTGAAATTTGTTTTTTCTTCCCTCCCTCCCTCCCTCCCTCCCTCCCTCCCTCCCTCCCTCCCTCCCTCCCTCCCTTCTCTTTCTTTTCCAAAATGAGCATCATGTTGCATGCTGTTTTAGGGACATAAGCCAATTTTAAAAGAAAATACTCCATAGAACAAGGAGATCTCAAATTGACTTCAAAAAATATGAGACAAGAGTCAAAATTAAAAAGTAAAAAAGGTATGCTTCCGGCCAATGGACAATATGACATGTTTGAAATAAAAATAAGTCTAATCACCAATGAAGCAAAAGGTTATATTAATTCCAATGTGGCCAGTTATATAACCCAAGGCTAGACAAGGACTTCCTGCTTGTAATGGTTCACTAATTTGCTATTCCAATATTCCTATTAACAAATATAGCATCACTAAAGGACCATATATCACTACTTTATGAGGCAAAAAATAAGTGGAAAATAAATTTTTATATAAATGCCAAGTACCAGTCTTAAGTAATTTTTAGGCTTGGCACCATAACGCCTAAGTTGGTTAGGAAAGAAACACAGGAGAGGAGAAAAAGGCCATAGATTTAACCTTGAAAGAAGGTGACTGCCATACAGTTGTTGAAGGAATTTACTTATTATCTGATAAAGAAATTGCAGTATTTATTCCCTCTAGAGATATAAACTAGTGAATCAATCTGCAGTTCAAGATACTTATTTAAACCCAGAGGAGGAGGATATAGCTTTTACTTCTGAAGATCCAGAATAAAAAAATAATAAAAAACAGCTCTGAATGTAGTTTATCTTCAAACAACAGCTTGAACATTAAACAATTCAAACTAAATGTAGTTGCTCAATTCTCCTTTAAAATTCATATATACATACACATAATTTACCAGTATATTGTATGTAAAATGTGAATTTCCTAAGTGTCTATGTAGCAAGAAATATTTACTTTTTCTTTCTTTCTTATAGTTACAGGTCAATTTGTTTCTCTTTCCACTCATATATCTATCCATTTAGTTTTCAATCTACTGATATTAGTAATCCTCTCATCGCTTCTCAAAATGCATGTATATCCTCAGAAAATGCAAGTGAACACACCCAGAAAAGAAAAAAAATATAAACCCTCCCCACAAAATTATTTTCTCATGATGATTTTATCCTTAAGCATTTGGCTACAAAAGAGGATTATTTGTTTTGTTCTTTCAGGTATAATCAGAGATCCTAAGACTTACCTTGCATATCTTGTGGGCTTTCAAATAAAATTTGTCTTTGAGAAATGGCAATTTTTCTAATTGTTCCTTTGCATACTCTACCAGGTTCAAAACATTGTGAAATAAAATTTATATTGCTAATATAAAAAACAGCTCAGCTTACACACAAATTCATCTACTGTTGTAGGCTAGTACAACTAACCACACATGAAATAGATGAATAGACAGCTACCCAGACAAACACATAAACAAATGCTTAAATAAAGGATATCATCATCTTTTCCACAAACTTATCACGGTGACTTTCTGCTTTGGGGAAATTCTTGATGTCACGCTCCAGATGAAGAATGTTTTGTTCCATCGCTGCAAGGTTGCTCTTGAGAATTTGAGCTGAAACTAAAGAACAATGTGCAAAGTGTTTAGCATCTAATACTAGGTATTCTACTAAACAACTAAAAACACTATCTGCTAAAGGCTTTTTTTAATGTGGAGAACTGTTTCATAAAGTCACTTCACATTTTTCTGAATTACGGCTCATAAAAATTCTACTCTCTATGAAGTAAATGAAAATGTGTAATGTGATATACCAAATCATCATATTTAATATGGGAATGTCACAGTTTTACTCAGCCATTAGTTCAGATGAACCTATTCCTACTTAAATTTATCGATGGAACACCTAATATTTCATTCTTTAAAATCTAAAATTGAAGATTAAAGAGAAATTAAGGTTCAAAGAGAACTTATCTTATTAATGCATGTCCTTGGTTATATAAATGATTTAAGATTAAATTATATAAAAGAATGAAATGTTTGCTTCTTTGGAAAACCCTGAGTTTTATAAACCAACACCTGTCGTAAAAATTCCCATCTTTAAGATTTCATACTTAAGAGAGCTATGTAAAGTAACTGTTGACATGGAAGGCAAGTTTAGAGCAAACCTTATGCACAAACATATACACACCCACAAAGGTTCAGCATGCCCTCAAATACTATCATTAGACAATTTAATTACTCCTAATATTCTCTGCTCTTTTCCTTTTCTTTCATTGACAACTAATAATTGTATCCCAAACTGCTCCTAAATAAAGGTATACTCTCTGGATCTCCCATGGTGCTGTCATTTCAGGAGTAAACTAAAAAAAGAAGAAAATATCTAACAATTTTCTACTATATTACTATATGACTTTGAACTGATTGTGTACAGAGACACTTCTCTCAGTACCAACAGAATCTGAGGAAATTCTAGTTGAGGAGACAAGGGAATAGTTACAACTTGATACATAGCCTATGACACTGGTTTTTAAATCCATACCTCTGAAACAGTTTCCACTAAAGAATATGAAATACACAAAAAGAAAAACAGTTTTATTCTAGTAAATTTTGTCTGTTTTAGAGATACATCAGAATCATAATGAAAAATTTAAGAGACTGACTAAATCTACCCTCTGGCAAAATTCAGATTATTGTGATCCAAATTCATCACCCTGACAAGTTTACCTTTATAATTCAACAAGGAGAAATCAACTTAATATACACGGAAGTTCAAGAGACTGAAAATCAAATACTAACACTGAAGATTATTTTTTTATATTAACTTGTCAGTATAAATAGTTGTGTCCAATATAGATTTTTTTTTGTTTAGATCTGGGAAGTTGGAAAGTATTCCTTATTAGAGAAGTTGAAGAACTGTTCTGCCTTGCCAAAACAAAGGATGAGTTTATTGAAAAGCAAACCATTCTAATTTTAATTTTAAAACTAAATTTTTTATCATACGTTCTTACTTTGTAGTCTCCTCAACTATTCAAAAGGTTTCTCTTTTCCCATTCTAAGAGATTCATGGAAAAACAAAATATGTGAAATTGACTGGGTATTGAGTCACTTGGGTTACAAGAACATGGTATGTGTGTTAAGACATAGTAGTCTAATCTATGGTAGTGACATGTACCCTCTTTGGAAGCAGAGATAAGGAGCATTATGATCTATGAAGAGGAACAGAGGGAGGAAAAATAGCCCTCCACTCCCAGTGTATTACATTGTGCACAGCCATTTTCTTTGTTCTTCCACTCACATATGTTTACAATACTCCATTTTTCACCAAATCAGCCAAAAGCCAATGTTGAAGTTTAATTCTCTTAGAAAAGCTCCCATGTAATACAAAATCTCAATAAATTTGCAATCTTTTGTTAACATATGTTTTCTTATTGAACTTTGAATAAACCAATATTTTAAGAAGTGTTCTTACCAATTTGCATGTCAGATCCTCAATTTTACATAAATTTGTCCAGATCTGTGTTCTAAAATTCTCTACAATTCATTGTCATCTTCTATGTCGCTCCTTAATTTGTCTTATAATTCTTAAATCTTGAGCCATGGCTGGGGTTTAGAACCAATATTATTGGCATGCTGAGTACTTGGACCTCAGGAGACTGAAAAGCCTCAGAAACAACTTCTTGATCTCTTATCCTGACATCTCCTGAATGACAGTTACTGAATCTATTTTTTTCTCTTTCCAATGTAACTATCTCATAGAAAGTAGAAATCTTCTTCCCCCAAACGAGTCACATTATCTAGAAAGGTCGCTTTTTTTTTATCTTGAAGAGGTTCATTTGGGAGGAGTGATGTTTCATACGTGGGAGGAAGGATTGCTATACAAGAAGTCTATCAGATTCATGGAAAGTCTTGATGTGTTGCCCCCTCCATTTTATTAGTGTCAATTGTACAAATGACACTTCTATATGGGCCTTTGTTCATAAAGGTTCCCATGTCTTACAAAGTGCTAATTACATTAGCTATGCTTTCCTTTTGTTAAGCTGTCTTGTATATATAGGTGTTGATCATTATTATGCTTATAATGAATGGTCTGTGGCTCCATGTAAGATGGCAATGGTAAGACAAATTCTTAAGTCTTTGCTTTTCCTTTTGTATTTACCCCTGTACTTTATACATAACACTCAATAAACGATTATTGAATAAGCATATTTTAAGAAATGCTGTTTTATATTTATGCCCATTTCTTTTCTTTTTTTTTTTTTTTTTGGTTTTTCGAGACAGGGTTTCTCTGCAGCTTTTTTTTTTTTTTTTTTTTTAGAGCCTGTCCTGGAACTAGCTCTTGTAGACCAGGCTGGCCTCGAACTCACAGAGATCTGCCTGCCTCTGCCTCCCGAGTGCTGGGATTAAAGGCGTGAGCCACCACCACCCGGCTATTTATGCCCATTTCTATAGTTAAGATTGTAGCAGAGGTTATACATGATAATGATTAGCAGTTAATATATCAACTATTATACAACCATAAAAAAGGCAGAATTGAAATCTGCCTATAAATAAACATAAGACGGAGGGCTGCAGGACATACTTAGACAATGGTAATGCCAGAAAAAGAGAGAAGAAAAGTAATGGAAAACTTTATTAGTTTCTCTGTACTACATTTGTAATGAATTATTAGTATTGTAACCAAAAGACAGGATAAAATGCTTGAGACATAACCTACCTTACATGAAATTGTAAGCATTTGCAGCATTACATAACATATTTTTTGGAATTTACCCAAGAGATGCCCAATCATACTACAAAAGCATTTGCTCAACTATGTTCTATACAGCATTATTTGTAATAGCCAGATCCTGGAAACAACTTAGATGCCCTTCAGTGGAAGAATGGATGAAGAAACTGTGGAATATATACATGCTAGAATACTACTCAGCGGTAAAAAACAATGACATCTTGAATTTTGTAGGCAAATGGATGGAAATAGAAAACACTATTCTGAGTGAGGTAACCCAGACCCAAAAAGATGAACATGGGATGTACTCACTCATAATCGGTTTCTAGCCATAATTAAAGGACATCGAGCCTACATTGGGGAAAATTATTTAGAATTTGATTTAGGAACTCATATTAAAGGGAAATCAGAAAAAAGGTCATTTATATAGTCAAGATCCCTGTAAAACAGAGCTTATGATACAGTTTACTTATTAGTGTTTTATTGAGTTTGGCGGTGAGAGTGGATAATTTCAGAAAAATAGGCATGAAGAATAAAAGGAAGAAAGCAAATATAAGAAGGTTAAGTTATAGAGCTGGCCATAGCTTTACAACTACAGCTTGTTGCTTAGTGTCTCAGAGTCTTTCCACTACTCATAATTTCATGAGCATGAAACCTATACCATCCCTTGGTATGCTTAAAAGACCACTGGATTTGTTTAATGTTTTGATGCTAATATTTTTGAAAATATTTTTTCAGTACCAGCCCACATTGCCAATTTCACTTTGGGTTTTTATAAATTATATAGATGATCTTTACCTCCATATGAAACAAAAGTATCTAAAAAGAGTGGGCTGGAGGAATACCTATTTCACCACATTCTGGCTTATTTTAAAAAAATGCTTCCAAAAGTATTAACAGACTTCTTTGGCCTGGGTTCAGAGTTGTGCCTATGTTTATGTTACCAAAAGTTTACCTAGCAAATCTATGGTATACACATACTAGATTCAAAATACAGTATTCCTTATAACCGAAGTGGCTTGGTTAGTTTGGGATATTTTGACAATTTATATCATTAATACCAAAATCAGCATACTCAATCTCTCACTTATTAGTCCTAAAATTGCTTTGTGAAACAGTAATCAAGTCTACTACTCTTGACTTGCAGGAAAAGTATTGGTTACATCTTCTAAGTCAAGTCAAACTATAACCCATTTCTTCAACTAGTCTTTTCAAGGGATGCAATTCCTTGTATATGCCATTATCCTCCCCCCAGCATAAAATTATATTGTACATATGATACTAAGAATTAAACAGTGCAGTCATAATCTAAGAAAATAAGGAGGCACCTCCCTTACGCCTTATCCTTACTGTGCTCTGATTTAATTTAATATTAGTATTCTTTCTAATCAAGAGAACTAAACTTAATTTGTGCTTTGGGTACATAGATTTCACAAAGTACATGGACATTTAGATCTCGGAAGCAATTATAATTACAGCAAGTAATAATCAAATTGTTAGAACAATAAAAAGTTTAAATTTAAAGAGTATTTTTTGGAAACTAAGACATGTACAATAGTCCCTGGGGACATTTAAAGGTTACTTTGTCTTCCTAGAGTTTTATAAAGATATTGAACAAATCCAAAAATGTTAAAAAAAAAAAAAGAACGATCATGGATTTATCTGCTGAATTACTTGCCAGGAACACACTGCTGTAATCTTAAGAGTGAAGAGTTGAAGACAATGAGATAGCTCAATGGGTAAATGTTTGCCACACTCACATGACAACCTGAGTTCAATTCCTGGAAGCTACATAAAAAGCCAGATGAGAAAGCAGAAATTCCAGATTGTAATCCCCACAATTACCCATGGCAAGACAGGAGACTCATTAAAACTTTGCAAGCAAGATAAACCAGAAGTTGGCAAGTAAACTAAGCCTGAAGATGGCTGCAAAGCAACACAAATGGGAGACTGCCTCCAATAAGGTGGAAATAGGAAACCTACTCCCCAAAGTCATCCTCTTTCTTCCACATATTTACCAGAGCACACGGGTACAATACACACCCACCTACACATAATCACATAATCGCGTAGACATGCACACACACACACACACACACACACACACACACACACACACACACACGCATGCACACACAGGGTAAGAAACAAAATAGGTAAAATATTACAAAAAAAACCCAAAGTAACAGTTAAAACCTGTAATGGGTATTTATGGAGTTCCTAGCCTACCTAGAAAGAGAAGAGGGGGCATACTTGCTGGTGCTTCAAAAATATTTAAGCAGTACAGTGGGTTAGAAATGCTGGTCTCCTGAATGGATTAAAGGGTGAGAGTGTACTTTTGTGCCTGTCATTGAATTAGTCCACTAATATAAATTAAGGAGTGCAAACATTTTCTTTTTTTTTTTTCTTTTTTTTTTTTTGGTGTTTCGAGACAGGGTTTCCCTGTAGTTTCTAGAGCCTGTCCTTGAGCTAGCTCTTGTAGACCAGGCTGGCCTTGAACTCAGAGATCCGTCTGCCTCTGCCTCCTGAGTGCTGGGATTAAAGGCGTGTGCCACCACCGCCCGGCTGCAAACATTTTCTATACAAGTAAATTCCACTGCAGACATTTTTAATAACTGATTAGTCAGTCAGGTGGCACTTCATTTTTTTTCTCATTTAATTTTTTATATCTGCTATTGAATTACTGAATTTGAATTAAAACACTAAATTTAAATTATAGCTATCAGTTTCTTTCTTATAGCTTTTTTTTCGCATACTCCATAAATAAACTTTTAGGCATATATACTCTCTTGAGTTATATGTATGAGAAACTTTCCTCACAAATTTTATTTATCTACTTGCTTCAGCTGAAAAATACATGTATGTATTTTCTTGGTTTCAAGCAAATATATGATAGTAGCCAGATCTTTAGTCAAATTATTTTAATTTATGACTTTAAGTCAAGCAAAATGGAAGAAATATTTTAAATGAGAAACTGGGTGTAAAGACTCTTCAATTACCTACTCTATAAGAAAACTAATAGGCATTTAAGGAAATAAAATCACAGTATGTTACTGACAATCTCTAGATTGTACTTAGAATGCACAATTTATATAAACATAAAAGTTTTACCCAGGAAACTATTTTTTCTTCCTTTGCTTTAAAATTTTCTAATAATTTTAAACACTGACAAAGGAACAGAACTCTTCTTACACCTGAGCTCAAAGAAATGTCATGTAGAAACTTCCTCTTGTAAGACTATGACTGCACAGGCTCGAATGTGACTTCTCGAATTCTCCATAACTTAATACATTCAGTTGAATTATTATCAGCGGAGACACATGCCATTAATATGGCTCAAACAAAGCATGTGTGAGAAAGAAAAGAAACATTAAAAGCACTCTGAACCATAGGCATTGTTGTATTCTTTCTCAAGTGCATTTATAAGCTAATAGTTTCATTTTATATTAACATTATAGAAATGATGTGAATATGTTTATATAATAACAATGGCAAAAATCTCATCAGCATAGGTTTCTTTGGACTTTTAAGGAAAATAAATGGTACATGTGATTCAGATTTGAAATTCCTAACCCCTACCACCCCCAAAAGAAATACAGTTAGAAGTCACATATACTTAGGAGAAAATTCTTGTTTAAAAATTTAGGAGAATATGCAACTTAGCTACCAGTCTTTAGCATTCTTTTTTTTTCTATTATAAAATGGGGCAGGGCATTACTATATACTCAACACTTGCTTCAAACTCACTAGACTGTGATTATACATGTGGGCCAGGTTAAGCAGTATTATTTGTAACTGTAATTTAAAAATATATGTTCCCACTACATGTTCACATATTCCCTATAAGATGTCCCCTTGAGTGCAAGCTAGTTCTCTAAACTGAATTTATAATGTGGTCTGAACTGATACTGAGGTGGGAAAAAAACAGTAACTAAACACCGAAACTATTACATTGTCAATAGTAACTAAACACAGAAACTATTACGCTGTTCACCTCTTATAAATTCAGCAAGTGCATTTCGGCATCTTGTGTCATATATTTGTTGAGATTCTAGGCCTGAAAACCTCATTTTGAACATAATATAAAGAAATGAAGCTTTTTTTGACAAAAGAACAGAAAGAAAATTTGTCAATAATCAGTAGAAGTTGTGGCTAAAGTTTAGATGGATTGAGGAGAAAGGAGGAAATGGGTGACACTTTCTAAATAATGATTTGGCGGAGGAAAATCCTGTATCCTGCCTACAAACTCAACAGCAGTGGCCAGCTGCCCATGAAGAATCACACTCCCTTCACCTGCTGTCTCCCCTGCAACTGTTATTCTGCCTACAGCAAAAACTATGTGTGAATTTTCAAATCAAAGGTGAAAAACAAATTGAAATCTCCGGCTTTTCCAGACAGTCTTAGCTCAAGGCCAGGGTTGGGAAAATACATAGCAACCTGGAGCTCCTCTAAAGCCATGTTGAAGAGAGTCTCTTTGGAATCATTTGCTCTCATTAGCAGAAAAACAAACTTCATCAAGGAAGAACGTTTTCTAGTAAATACCAGCACTTAGGAAGTACAAAAGCAGGAACTCAAGTCATCCAGCTTGTGCTATGTATCTAAACCATGTTTCAAAGAAAGAAAAGAAATGAGAGGAAAAAAACTAAAAAAAAAATCATTTTCCTTACAAAATAAAGATTTCTGACCACCCACATGTCAACTCTTCCATGGATAGTTAATTTAAATAGTGGAAGTGCTATTCTCATTTTTTGTTATTGTTTTAGTTTTTCTATTTTTGAGACAGGATCTCTCTATTATGTAGTCTTGGCTGTCCTGGAACCTGCCATGTAGACAGAGAACTGCCTGACTCTGCCTCTAGAAGTCTGAGATTAAAGATGTGTTACAACATGACCAGATTATTTATTCTCATTTTTTTGCTCCACTTATTTTTTATTAAGGAAAAATCATAACAATTTAAAATTAATGTTAATTATTCATATTCATTTTCTTTGTAGCTGTAGAGTACATCAGTGGATAAACCCATCCCCAATTATAAAACTATCAGTATAATGAATAGCTTTGGATTCAGGTGACTTAGGACTTGCAGAAATCAAATTTGACACCCCCCATCACAAATTCACCTTCTTGGCTTAAGAGTTATCAGGGCCATGGATATTGATAAGACCAAATCATAGATTCTAAAAGAGAGAAACAACATATATGAAAATGCTAATGCTATAAAGGCACATGGACGAATATAACCATAACTGGAATATACACATTCTCTCATTTGTTTATATTTAAACATTTCTTTTATTTGGGGAGATTATAATATGATTACATAAGTTCCCCCTCCAATTTCCTCTATCCAAAGAGCTATTTTCACTTTTCATAAAAATTTTGCCAGTGTTACATAACAATTTTCTCCTAGATAAATTCTTGTGTCTTTGAGTGAAGCTTCTTAAGACGCAAGATGTTCTAAAGGGAGGAGAAATATTTCATTCTGCAAAGGAAACTTGTTATGTTCAGGGAGTAAAGAACTCAAAAGGTTCAGCAAGTTCTGGAAACTGACAAGACTTGCTAGGCTCTTTCCTATCAAAGCATACATATGCAGTAAGGACCACCGAGGGACTCTCAAAAGAGTTTAATCACCTACAAGGGAATCCAGTTGAGCTGACTAACAGAGTATCTGACAATCTAGCTGCCTAGAAGGAACTCAGGCTAGTTGAGCTATCTGGAGGAGACATGCTCTAACCTATGTGCAGTGAACCCAAAGTTTTCTGCTTTCATAAGCTGTCTCCTATGCTGAGGTGGGTTTTGGTGACACAACTGTCTATGAGTTATTTCTGCTCTTGTCAGTAACACCTCATTCACATTTTTTGTGAGTTAACTTCACCCGACCTCATTGGTTCAGCAAGTTGTATTTGTGTGACTTCTGTACTTTGGTCTTGGGTGAGAAAACAGTCGTGTATGTCTCCACAGGAGTAGTGTCACATAACAGCCAGAACCTTCTGATAAATCCTTCATGTTTCTTATACTAATATCTTCACTTCTAAAGTAAATGTAATGTGTTTTTCCTTTTACCTTAGAATCAGAAAACTAATAACAAAAGTAAATATGGTCAAAAGACACTACTTAGTACAACAGTACAAGGATTTAGAATAATTAATAAAGTTATAAAAAACAAAACCTATAGAAAGCAAGGGCATGTTGACTAAGCATAGCAGGGAAATTAATCCAAGTTCAAGATATCTAAAATTTTAAATTCATAAAATCTGTATGTTTTCAGTACATATCTATTTGTAGGCTGCATTCTGAAGTCTAATAATTAAGTGGCTATGATTTAAAAGATCACAAAGAAAAGAAAATTATGTAGAAAACAACTTACACTTAATACTGCTAAAGTTGTGATAGTCTGGATGATACAGTGAGCACTGTTTCTCACCGAGACACCAACTACCTGATTTGTTTTTGTTTACTTGGTTTGAGATTGGGTTTCACTGTGTAATCCAGGCCAGGCCAAAAGCTCAGATCCTCTCACCATTGTCTCCCTCCAGTGCTAAGACCACAGACTACATCTATGAAGCCAGGCTTAACTTCTTACTCTTTGAGTGTGGATTCACAATGCCTTTGTGGGAGCAGTCATTTAATACCAGCTCTCTTCCAGTATATTATGTGGTTAGTAAGGTATAGAAAGAGCATATGGACTGGTAACCCATTTCAATGTTTTCTAAGTAGGAACTAAATATATGTAGAGAGTGTCTTTATAAAGCTAAAATATTACATGAAAAGAAAGATCATCTTCTTGGGTCTTCTGGATGTAATCATGGCCAAACACCTCAGGAATTGTATTCTTGAACTCATTAGGAAAATTATTAGGATTGTATGATATAGTATAGCTATTCTTGTACTTGACCCAGTTATTTGGTGAGGATGTTTAATATATGAAGTCCCTAAGTAAGTACAAGTACAAAGTCATCAATTTCACTTAAATTGAACAGGGGTTGTCATGGCATCAGTGACATTATGCTGAGGTCATAATGCAGGAGCCATTTCCGTCTATTCCACATTACTGCTGCCAGGATTAGCAATTGTTCTGCGAGTAATAGGGTTGCAGGTCAGACAGAAGATGCTTGCAGGGGTCTATTAACTTTATAGTTGCATTGTCCTCCTTCATTACCTTACTTTAGTGATGTAGGTGTGTCTTCTATCTATCTGATGATTTCATTGGATAATTAATAAAGAAACTGCCTGGCCCATCTGATAGACCGGCCCTTAGGTGGGTGGAGTAGACAGAACAGGAAGAAGGAAGTGAGGTAGATGGCTCAGTCAGATGCCACGCCTCTCCTAAGTTAGTCAGACCACCCTGCCTCTCCTCAGGGAGACAGACACGATGAAGCTCCAGCCCAAGATGGACGTAAGCTAGAAACTTCCCGGTAAGACACCACTTCGTGTTGCTGCACAGATTATTAGATATGGGTTAATCAAGATGTGAGTAAGAGGCTGAAAATAATGGGCCAGGCAGTATTTAAAAGAATACAATTTGTGTGATGTTATTTTGAGGTATAAGCTAGCCGGTGGCCGGGAGCTGGGCAGGATGAAAAGCAGGCCTGCCCGCAGCTCCTCACTACACTTTAGAGACTAACAAGATTATTATATGCCCAGAAATAGGCAATGTGAACTAAGGTAATTAAAAGGAATGTCATTTTGATAGTTCTCGGAGTTCTTCACTGTTGAAACTGGTCCTCACAAAAGACAAAGCTTGATTATTTATCTGATTGTCATCATTTCATAAATCTACTAGAAATAGATATCTTTGCTTAGTACCAAAGAACAGTTTAAAAACAACAAGACAGGTAAGTGGGGCCTTGAGATAAGAAGTTTTGGGTGTCATGCAAAGTATGGTGAGAAAGCTCTGAACAGTTTCCAGCAGATGACTAAAGGTAATGTGATGGAGGACTCTCATTGGTTAATAAAGAAACTGCCTTCTCTTTTTGATAGGGCAGGATTTAGATAGGTGGAGTAGACAGAACAGAATGCTGGGAAGAAGAAGGCAGTGGGACAGATGCCATGGAGCCAGCCACCAGGTCAGACATGCTGAATCTTTCCCGGTAAGCCACCACATTGTGGTGCTACACAGATTATTAGAAATGGGTTAAGCAAGATGTGAGAGTTAGCCAGTAAGAGGCTAGAGCTAATGGGCCAGGCAGTGTTTAAATGAATACAATTTGTGTGTTGTTATTTCGGGTGTAAAGCTAGCCATGTGGGATCCGGGCAGGATGAAAAGCAGGCCTGCTCCTCCCATCACTATAGTAATGGAAATGTTTATATTTGTGGTAGATGAAGTGTGAGGGATAAGGGATAAGGAAGGAATTAGTAACAATGATTCCCAGGTTTATGGCACCAGCAATAAACAGATAAATTTCAAGGAAGTTATAAAACATTATCTTTTGCCTACTTAGTCTTACAAGGGCCATCCAAGCTGAGATTTCAAATAAGCAGCTGCCTCCTGAAGCAGGGCTGCCTAGACACTGGACATCCATGGATGTCCACAGGTATTTGCATATAGATCCTGCTTTAGAACAGTTACATTGTTTCAGTATATTCCTATGATATAATTTAGTCAGAAGTTACTTTCTGGCTCTATAAATCTAGGTAATAATTTCTGCATCCCTGCCTCATTTCAAGTACAAACATTTCTAGAGTTGGTTAAGGTCATTTTCCTCTGGGCTATGCATGTAATTTATTCCTACTTCTCTCTTTCCCTTTCCCCAAGTTACTCTTCTCATACAGAGACCTTGGATATTTCTATTAAGATGTTTTCCTTGCTGAGAAGTCTTGCTGTAACACTTCTCTTGAAACAAATGTTGCCAATAACAACCAGGAAGCTAATTGCATTTGGAGTTGACAGGAGTTCATTAAATAAATAAAAAAAAAAACTACATGGCCTGAAAACTATAAAAATACCTGTCAGAACTTTGCCTATAAGGAGGAGGAAACACTTCAAAGAACCAACTATTTTCTATTACTAAGTCATAAAATTGGCACATTAACACTGGTACAAGGGAAGGGGTAAAGGGGTGGTTAAGGCAATAGAAGTTTCATCTTTCTCTGTCCCCACATTCTCTCTTACTGGCTGCAGCAGACTTATTCAATAATCTGTCTTCTTCTTGCTTATAGGTCTACAATTTTCTTTTAGCATATATACGTTTCTCACTTTCAATTTTGCTGCCATTTGAAAAGTCATTGCAATTATTTGCTTCAGTTTTTTACTGGGAAGTAACTTTTTGGCTTTGTTTTGTTTTTAGGAAAAGACAAGTACACACCTCTAATAAAAGTAGAACAATGTGGATCAGGCAGTGGTGGTGGATGCCTTTAATCCCAGCATTTGGGAGGTAGAAACAGGCAGATCTCTGAGTTTGAGGCCAAGCTGGTCTACAAGAGCTAGTTTCAGGAGATGCTCCAAAGCTACAGCAAAACCCTGTCTCAAAAAGTCTAAAAAAAAGGTAGATCAATGTGATGTTACACACATCCACTTTTGTATCCATGCCAGTAATTGCAGTGTTACCCTGGACATTAATAAAAGTGTTAAAGAAGCCCTCTGTTCATTTTTAAAATTTGTATGTTTGTTTTTTGCCTGCATGTATGTCTGTGCAACACATATGTGCAGGACCTGTGAAGTCCAGAAGAGGGTAGTGTATTCCCTAAGACTGGACTTGCAGACAGTAGTGAGTAGTACCTGTGGGCACTAGAAATTGAACACTGATCCTCTGAACTAGAAGCCAGTGCTCTTAGCCACTGAGTCCATTCCTATTTCTTTCTTCTAGCTATCTCAACTGTTCTTTTCTTTAAAACTCTATTGACTTCAAATGGCCCGTCAACACCACATTGATAATAATCTTTTTCAGGGTCAATATGTCTTTGATTCTCATATTCTTTGAAACAAAGCAGTATTTCTCTTACTTATACTATTAACAGACACATACTACCATGATCTTCTTATGATATAAATGGAACCATATAAATCCTTATACCCCTGCACCCCTAATATGTGTATATTAGCTATAAACTAATGTTATAAACTTTTATAAATGTTGGGGGAAAACATTTATAAAAGAAAAAAGGATCATCAAAGACTTTAACAAGAATTATTTATAGTAATAAAAACATGATGAAAACTGAAGAACCAGCAATAAGGGAATGAATGATAAAATCTTAGAACAATATTATAAAAGGTGTATAGACTTTTATGGGAAACTTATGAAATGGATTAGTAAAATAGAACTTATTATTTTATATGAAGAGAATATCAGTTTGTAGACTGTGATCTTTACTGTGACAGATCCTACTTTAATAAATTATTTAAATGTAAATTAACTTTGAAGAGGACCTGCATATCACTCATCCACATGCTTACTCTACATGAAGTGGCAAAGTATTTGCAGAATTTGGATAAGCTTGGATCTAGCCAAGTAAAAATGGTCTTCTATTAATGAATAGGTAGATATTCTTACCATTTTTTAAAATTTTTATTGTTCATTCAATTCTACAGGCAGACAAATATTTAGCAGTATAAAGATTAAGGAAAAGCTGCTGTTCAGACTTTAAAGGTTCCTGGAGGTTCACTAGCATAGCATTTGGTTTTCTGTGAATTTTCCCTAGGAATTCTGGCTCACTTGACTTTGAGTATTCAAGACATATCTTTTTGTCTATTTTCCCTTTTCTCATCCCATACCTACTCATTGCTGTTTATTGAGCCTGATACTTATGGGGGTTGAAATGAACTATGGTAAATTGTGCTCCAGTATCCACTGAAGACCAAGTACTTTGCACATTAATAGGAAACCAATAAATCTGTGATTTGATATGTGGAAAAAAAAAGATTAAGGAAAAGTCCAGGGATTTTCAAGATTTGGCAAAAATACATACAAGTAGAAATAACTATACACAGGATGTGCCTGAAGGTCCTTTGAATCTTTTGAAAGCTCAGAGACCATTTATAAAACAAGGAAATAGAAAGGGGACATGATCACTAATACAGTGCGGTAAGCAATAATTTGCATATAATAGGCTCTCTCTCTTTTTCTCTATATATTTCTCTGCAAATTGATAGCTGGCTAACAACTGCAGGTAAAAGAGGCTGGCTTTGTGTTTGTTTTTAGGACTGTCTAAGATAAGAATGCTTTTTACATTTTTAAGGGGTTGAAAAAGGATAGTGCTTTACATCATGAAAATTGTATGAAATTCAAATTTTAGTATCCATAAAAAACGTTTTGTTGGAACAGAGCCAGGCCCATTCATTTATGTATGGCCAGTGGCTGCTGTTGTATTACAAAGGCAGAATGAAGTCCTTGTAACAGGGGATAGGTCTGGTCCACAAGACCTAAAATATTTAATAGCTGGCTCTTTGCAGAAAAAAAAGTTTGCAGATACATGTTTTAGAATTTTTAAAAAATGCTATCTTGGGATGGACATCAGCGATTTCTTAGCCCAGATTTCCCATAAGGATAAGAAAAGGGGAAATCAAATATGGGGTGTCATAGAATATACAGGAGCAGATTCAGGCCTCTGTACTTTAGGTTCTTCTGTAAACACAATACTACAAGATATCTTTGAATAGACAGTTTCTTTCAATTTCTCAAAGGGTCAAATGTATACAGTCAATTCTACAATGTAGAGTGGATTATGTAAGTTTCTTCCACAAAATTCACCAAGACTATAATCATACATAAGGAAGGAGGACAAAACATTAGCACCAATTCTTTTTCATAGCAAAAATCTAGACAAGAGCAAAGCATACTGTGGAGATTTTTCTTCAAAGCACACAAAGTAAACAAAATACAAATGTAACCAAAATAAAGTATGCAGAAATTCATAGCTAGACCATATAATGTCAGGCAATAAAAGCAGAAAAATCAGCTACGAGAAAGAAAAATGAAGTTCAATCTCAATGGCCGAATTATCACTACAGAAAATAGGACAGTAGGATCTAAATCTAATTTTCCATCCCAATTAATCTCTGTTATGTTGCTATATGATATGGCTAACTCCTGGAATCTGCTAAAGATCTAATAACTGACCCAAACATATCCTATATAATCAATTTCCCTATCATTACAATAGGCTTTAAATGGAAACAAATGCATTTCAAGAAATTACAAAGCTATAGGTCTCAGTGCTAACAATTACATATCCTATACACACTGTACCCTATATAAAATATCTTGTTATTAACTCAATTTTACATATGAGAAACCTAATTTTAGATATGAGAAAAGTGATATTGAAAATGTCCTCAAGGCCATATAATCCATAAATGGCAGAACCAATATCCAAAGTTATATAATCTAGACTATGTTTTTAAATAAATAATTGCTACACTCTCTTTTATTATGTACATGAGATTTTTAGGTAAACAGCATTTCTAAACATGGAAAGCATAGCTGAACAAAGTATCTGGCATTCTTTTAATGCTCACATTTAACATACATTAACTTTGAGACTAGTAACAGCACAGTAGAATCCCTATGAAATAACAAGGACAAACAAGTGAGAGGGGAAGATACGAATAGTTCTGATTTCATTGGACTTATAATGTAAGTAGGTTGAAACAAATTATAGAAACTCAGATTTCGGTGCTATGGAATAGTGAGGAAATAATTTTTAAAGGAGAGGAATAATGTATTATTTGATATATAGGACAGTAAATAAAAGAGATAGTTTCCCATTTACTGTGAAAAAATAAAACTAATCTCATCTGTGAATATGTAAAATGATCTCCAGTGTTTGCAGAGTACAGTTCCCAAAGGGGATTGCTGTTTTGAAGGGAAAATGGCAAGCTATGTTGACTATATAATAACCTAAGTTTAAAAACCTGATTATGTCGGGTTGACAGTGTTACTTTTGTCTTCTATGTAAAAGTTGACATTTGAAGAGATCAATAGGAAAGAAAGATTCAAAAGTAAAGTGGCCTAAAAAATGTACAAGGCTAATGCTGGATACTATGGTTGAAATGAGTATGCCAAGGGCCAAGTGAAACTAGAAGGCAACACATAGATTGAGAGGAAAGAGAGAGGATATGGAATGATACAGGCAGCTGACGTGAGGACAGCTGATCAACAGGTTCAAAAGCCACAACAGGTGAGAAAGGTGGTGGGAGATGGAACCTATGAAGATAGGGCTCTGGATGGCAGCCATATTCCATGTAATGGTCACGTATTTTGTGTAAGGAAAAAGGGGAGAGAAAAATTCACTGTGATGGAACTGAGGTCATGCTGTGGAAAATGGTAGCTTTATAAATTTTGAGTTCATTAACATTTGCTTACTACTGATCACTAAAAGGGCACATTCATTATAATATTTCATATTGTCTCTGTTTGGATAATTTTTTTCTTGTGGATGGTTGGGTATCATTCCTTATTTGAATAAAGGTTTAGAAAGAAGTAGAAACAGAAGTCTCTGAAAAGGGGTATTATTAGCATAAGGTGTCAATCAGATTTTAATAGTGGTATTTTATTATCTTTCTCTGGAGATGCAGATAGATAAAAAGGTGTGTTTGGGTTCTCCAATGACATGCACTCAAACCTCTCCAATAATCTCATTTTCCATATGTTCAAAGTGGATAATAAAGAAGTAATTTGGAATACTTTGAAAATAATAATGACAAATTATTTTAAAAGTAGTTTTTACTTATTCAAATTATATCAGATTTACAAGTCACATAGACACACTCGGATATTTTTATCATGGGACTGTAACTTCAAGAGTTTTTTTTTCATTAAAAACATATATGATGGAGCATGTGATCAAACCAGACTCTCTGAACGTGGCTGACAAAGGGGGCTGACTGAGAAGCCAAGGACAATGGCACTGGGTTTTGATTCTACTGTATGTACTGGCTTTGTGGGAACCTAGTCTGTTTGGATGCTCACCTTCCTAGACCTGGATGGAGGGGGGAGGAACTTGGACACCCCACAGGGCAGGGAACCCTGACTGCTCCTTAGACTGGAGAGGGAGAGGGAGAGGATATGGTGGGAGGAGAAGGGAAATGGGAGGAGGGGAGGAGGTGAAAATTTGTAAAATTACATAATTTAATGAAAAGAAACATATAGTGTTACACAACTACAATGGATTATTTGTGGCTATACATACTATTTACCTGCCATCTTTATTTTTAAATCGCCACAGTATACAGAGATGAATTCATGATAGAAAAAACAGGAATCCAGATGTTAAAAGATGTTAGTGCAATCTCAACATGTTTTGTAAGCCAATTAACTCTTTTAAGCCTCAGGAAGGGACCGGCAAGGTCCCATTCAAAGACAATTCATTTAAGAAAAGCTAGAAAGAATTAATAGGCCTCAAAATGAATCCAACATGCCCAACAATCACTTTAGACTCATGACCTAATGCATGTAGCCCTGGCTATGCAAATTTTTATGCTGTATTACAGACAGAAAATTCATCATATACCTTAATGATTTCCTTTGATACAACCATTAGGGTTCTAAAAGCAGCCCTAGATGACTGCATAAGTATGCAACAGCACAGTAGCAACAAAAGAGAGCTGTTCTAGGACCCAGAAGGCCAAAGTCCCATTAATTTCCACATGATTTTGGGAAAGATGCATAATCTTCTTTCTTTTTATGTATTTTCATTTGCAAAACAGAATTAATCCTGCTTGTTTTTCTGACCCTGTGTGTGTGTGTGGGGGGGGGGGTTATAAATCTAAAAATCATCTGAGACTCTTTGTAAAAAAATCAGTAGACAGATGATAAATGGGCTGGGAATGAAATCAGAGAAATATCACCCTTCACAATAGCCACAAGTAGAATAAAATATCTCTGAGTAAATCTAACCAAAGAAGTGCAAGACTTGTATGACAAGAACTTTAAATCTTTGAAGACAGAAATAGAAGAAGACCCCAGAAAGTGGAAAGATCTCCCATGCTCTTGGGTAGGCAGAATTAACATAGGAAAAAATGGCAATCTTATCAAAAGCAATCTACAGATTCAATGCAATGCCCATCACAATCCCAGGAAAATTCTTCACAGACCTCAAAAGAACAATATTCAACTTCATATGGAAAAGCAAACAATTCAGGATAGCCAAAACAATCCTGTACAATAAAGGAACTACAACCCCTAACTTCAAACTCTACTACAGAGCTACATTACTGAAAACAGCCTGGTTACTGGCATAAAATCAGACAGGAAGACCAACGGAAATGAAACGAAGATCCAGATATTAATCCACACACCTACAAACATCTGATGTTTTTACCCAAAAGCAAAAAATATCAAATGGAAAAAAGAAAGCATATTTAACAAATGGTGCTGGCATAACTGGATATCAACATGTAGAAGAATGAAAATAGACCCATATCTATCACCATGCACAAAACTCAAATCCAAATGGATCAAAGAACTCAACATAAAGTCACCCACACTGAATCATATAGAAGAGAAAGTGTGAAGTACACTTGAATACATTGGCACAGGAGACCATTTCCTAAATATAACCCCAGCATGACAGACACTGAGAGAAACAATAAATGGGACCTCCTGAAACTAAAAAGCTTCTGTAAAGCAAAGGACATGGTCAACAAGACAAAACAACAGCCTACAGGAATAGGAAAATATCTTCACTCACCCCATGTCAGACAAAGGTATGATCTCCAAAATATACAAAGAACTCAAAAAACTGGTCATCAAATGAACAAATAATCTAATAAAAATGGAGTACAGACTAAAGACTCACAATAGAGGAAGATAACATGGCTGAAAGACACTTAAGGAAATGTTTAAGATTCTAAGTCATCAGAGAAATGCAAATCAAAACAACTCTGAGATTCCATCTTTCACCTGTAAGAATGGCTAAAACCAAAAACACTTATGACAACTTATGCTGGAGAGGTTGTGGGGTAAAAGGGAACACTCCTGCATTGGTGGTGGGAGTACAAGCTGGTAAAGCTGCTTTGGATGTCAGTGTGGTGATTTCTCAGAAAATTAGGAAACTACCTTCCTCAAGACTCAGTAATATCACTTTTGGGTATATACCCAAAGGATGCTCAATCGTGCCACAAGGACATGTATTCAACTATGTTCATAGCAGCATTGTTTGTCATAGCCAGAACCTGGAAATAACCTAAATGGCTTTCGACCAAAAAATGGATAAGGAAAATGTGGTGCAATTACACAATGGAGTACTGCACAGGAGAAAAAAAAATGACATCTTGAATTTTGCAGGCAAATGAATGGAGCTAGAAAACATCATTTTGAGTGAGGTAACCAGACCCAGAAAGACAAATATCATATGGATTCACTCATAAGTGGCTTTTAGACATAAAGCAAGAAAGCAAGCAAGCAAGCAAACAAACAAACAAACAAAAAACCCTAGATAACAATGAAGACACTAAGTGAGGCATACATGGATCTAAGTACATGGGAAATTGAAAAAGAAAAGATCTCCTGAGTAAATTGGGAGAATGGGGATTATGGGCAAGGTTAGAAAGAAAGAGGATAGGAAGGAAGGGGAGTGGATAAAAATATATAACTCAATAAAAACAATAAAAGGAGAAATGGCTGAATAAACAAGACAAAAATATTGGCAATTGAAAACAGACATGTTAATGTGGAAGATTAGAACTCTCATGGGGTCACACCCTTAGCAAAGAAACTGCAGGTAACCGATGACTGCTGAGTGTTGGAGAGTTTGCTGTTCCTAGGAATCAGTTCCCTAATTGGTTGTATAATACAAAGCAGTCAGCACTGGAACCATGCACATGAACAACAAAAACGGACTCAACAGGCTGTATGTCTATTTCTATATGTAACAGTAATAATTCATGAAAAAGAGGCTACCAATTTGAGCGGGGTAGGGAAGGAATGTAGAAGGCAATACAGTAAAGGGGTAAATAATGTAATTATATTTTAACAGTACTATTTAATAAAAATATATAAAATAATTTTCAAAGTAAACTTCACATGAATCTCTGTATTCTATAGTAAAGGACAGCAACATTTTCTATTTAGTATGTAGTCAACCTAGAAAATGAACATGGTTGATTTTAGACCATATTATATAATATAAAGTTATCTAGGTATCATTATTTTAATATTTGTGAAGATTTCATTCATTTTACACAAGCAAAATGTCTATTTTACATATGGAATACTTATTTGAGCTCAGTATAACGCTACCTGAACTCTAAATGCAGATTTCTTTCATTCTAAATAGCACTTGGGGGGTTTTTCACTGTTTCATTTTCTGCCTTTTATGTTGCCTCTTGCCATTTAGAAGGAAACATTCACCAGAACCCTTTGCTCTTTTTTTCTAAAAGCTCTTTTTTCTTAATGCATTTCCTTTTGATAAAGGATTTTGTTGTAATATACAACCAACAACCTCTTAAAGAAGTCTTCCATTCTTATGTCTAACAACACAGTGTCCTAGAGCTTAATAAATAGCATATGAAACCTGAGCAGACCAATACCAGTCTCGTAGCTATCATTTCTTAAAACCAGACAGCTAGGTTTTGTTATTTAGATATACTTTGAAACATATTGTTAATTAGTTCCAACAAGCTACCAAAAAGTACACATCAGACTTCCTGCTCTTCCTGCAGGGGTTATTCTCCCCAGATAATGCCTCTCTCTTCCTGTCCTTTCCCAGCTTGCACCCAGAATCCCCCACCCGTTTCATCCTCCCATCTTTGGGGCCACAAAATCCCACAGCCCACCCTGTTTGGGTGCCTGGACCTGGAATTGAGTGCACCCAGGCTGGTGGGAGGTCCCCTGCTTCATTAGCCTGCCTGCAGCAAGGTAGGCCCTTCATCACTGAGCTGCTTGGCCTGCAAGAAGACCTGACTGTCTGTCAGAGGATCCATCATTCATTGGGGTGAGTGAGTGCCTGAACCAGGGCAGCTGCCCAGAGAGGGACTACCGACATTCCCCAACCACCCCCACCCCCCCACACACAAACACTTCCTACTCTTCCTGCAGGGGTTATTCTCCCCGGATACTGCCTCTCTCTTCCTGTCCCTTCCCAGCTTGCACCCAGAACTACCCCTCCGCCTCATCCTCCCGTCTTTGGGGCCACAAAATCCCACAGCAAAGCGTGTTTGGAAGCCAGGGACCTGGAATTGAGTGCACCCAGGCCGGTGGGAGGTCCCCTGTTTCAATAGCCTGCCTGCAGCAAGGTAGGCCCTTTGTCAGTGAGCCCCTTGGCCAGCAAGGAGACCTGACTGTCTACCAGAAGATCCATCATTCATTGGGGTGAGTGAATTGAATTCAATGGGGTGAATTGAACTTCTAAAAGAAGACCCAAAGGGGATTATTCAGAGGAAGACATGGGCAGGCGCCAATGCAAGAATTCCTCCAACAATTTGAAAAACAACATGAAAGCACCAGAACCCAGCGAACTTATAACAGGAGGCCTTGAACACACTAATCAAGAAGAAGTAGAAAAAATTGACTTTATGAAAGTAATAGAATCCCTTAAACAGGAGGTAAAAAACTCCCTTAAGGAAATGGACGAGAAGAATAACAAAAAGTTTGAACAATTGAATAAATCCGTAAATGATATCCTAGGAAACCAAGAAAAAACAATCAAACAGATAATGGAAACAGTGCAAGACTTGAAAACTGAAATGGAGGCAAGGAAGAAAACACAACCCGAGGGCCAGCTGGATATGGAAAATCTATGTAAACAAACAGAGACTACAGAAACAAGCATAACCAACAGAATACAAGAGATAGAAGAAAGATTCTCAGATTCTGAAGATACCATAGAGAAAATAAATGCACTGATCAAAGAAAACAGCAAATCCAACAAATTCTCATCACAAAACATTCAGGAAATCTGGGACACAATAAAAAGACCAAACCTAAGAATAATAGGCGTAGAAGAAGGAGAAGAATTACAGCTCAATGGTCCAGAAACTATATTTAATAAAATTATAGAAGAAAACTTCCCAAACCTAAAGCAAGATATTCCTATTAAGGTTCAAGAAGCTTACAGAACACCAAATAGACTGGATCAAAAAAACATCCCCTCGCCATATTATAATCAAAACACAAAACATACAGAATAAAGAAAGAATATTAAGAGCTGCAAAAGAAAAAGGTCAAGTAACATATAAAGGTAAACCTATCAGACTAACACCTGACTTCTCTATGGAAACCATGAAAGCCAGAAGGTCCTGGATAGATGTTCTGCAGAAACTAAGAGACCATAGATGCAAGCCCAGATTACTATACCCAGCCAAGCTTTCATTCACTATAAATGGAGAAAACAAAACATTCCAGGATAAAAACAAATTTAAACAATACATAGCCACAAATCCAGACTTACAGAAAGTAATAGAAGGAAATTCACAAACAAAGGAGTCCACCATTGCCCAAAATAACTCAGACATCTACTGACCCTTCACCAGCACATCTCAAAGAAAGGAAACACACAATCTCTACTACCAAATAAAAAATGACAACCGGAGTTAACATCCACTGGTCATTAATATCACTTAATATCAATGGACTCAATTCACCTTTAAAAAGGCACAGGCTAAGAGAATGGATATGAAAACAGGATCCAACATTCTGCTGTTTACAAGAAACACACCTCAACCACAAAGACAGACATCTACTCAGAGTAAAGGGTTGGGAAAAGGTTTATCAAGCAAATGGACCTAGGAAACAAGCCGGTGTGGCCATACTAATTTCTAACAAAGTTGACTTCAAACTAAAATCAATCAGAAGAGATGGAAAGGGACACTTTATACTCATTACAGGAAAAATCTATCAGAATGAAGTCTCAATCCTGAATATCTATGCCCCTAATAGAAAAGCACCCACTTATGTAAAAGAAACATTACTAGAACTCAAGGCAGCCATCAAACCAGACACACTGATAGTGGGAGACTTCAACATTCCTCTTTCACCAATGGACAGGTCAACCCGACAGAAACCTAACAGAGAATTAAGAGACTTAATAGAGGTAATGAACCAAATGGACTTAACAGACATCTATAAAACATTCCACCCAAACAGGAAAGAATATACCTTCTTCTCTGCGGCTCATGGAACCTTTTCGAAAATTGACCACATACTCAGTAACAAAGCAAACTTCCACAGTTACAAAAACATATTAGTAACCTCCTGCATCTTATCGGATCACCATGGATTAAAATTAGAATTCAACAACAATGCTACCCCCAGAAAGCCTACAAACTCATGGAAACTGAACAGTCAACTACTGAACCACACCTGGGTCAAGGAAGAAATAAGAAAGAAATTAAAGTCTTCCTTGAATTTAATGAAAATAAAGATACAACATACTCAAACTTATGGGACACTATGAAAGCTGTGCTAAGAGGAAAATTCATAGCACTAAGTGTCCACTTAAAAAAAAAAAACGGAGAAAGCACACATTGGAGACTTAACAGCACACCCGAAAGCATTAGAAAAGAAAGAAGCAGACTCACCTAGGAGGAGTAGAAGACTGGAAATTATCAAACTGAGGGCAGAAATCAACAAAATAGAAACACAGAAAGCAATCCAAAGAATCAATGAAATAAAAAGCTGGTTTTTGGAGAAAATCAACAAGATTGACAAACCCCTATCCAAACTAATAAAATGGCAAAGAGAGAACACACAAATTAATAAGATCAGAAATGAAAAAGGGGACATAACGACAGACACACAGGAAATTCAGAGAATCATTAGATCTTACTACAAAAGCCTGTATGCCACAAAATTGGAAAATGTAAAAGAAATGGACACTTTTTAAAGATAAGTACCATATACCAAAGTTAAACCAGGACCAGGTAAATGCTCTAAATAGTCCTGATAGTCGCAAAGAATTAGAAACTGTTATCAGAAACCTCCCTACCAAAAAAAGCCCAGGACCAGATGCTTTCAATGCAGAATTCTACCAGAACTTCCAAGAAGAACTAATACCTATACTCCTTAAGGTATTTCATAATATAGAAACAGAACAGTCATTGCCAAATTCCTTTTATGAAGCTACAATTACCCTGATACCTAAACCACACAAAGACTCAACCAAGAAAGAGAATTACAGGCCAATCTCACTCATGAACATCGATGCAAAAATTCTCAATAAAATACTGGCAAACAGAATCCAAGAACACATCAGAAAAATTATCCACTATGATCAAGTAGGCTTCATCCCAGAGATGCAGGGCTGGTTCAACATACGAAAATCTATCAATGTAATCCATCATATAAATAAACTGAAGGATAAAAACCATATGATCATCTCATTAGATGCAGAAAAAGCATTTGACAAAATTCAGCACCCCTTTATGATAAAGGTCTTGGAGAGATTAGGGATACAAGGGTCATTCCTAAATATAATAAAGGCTATTTACAGCAAGCCAACAGCTAACATCAAGTTAAACGGAGAAAAACTCAAGGCCATCCCACTAAATTCAGGAATACGACAAGGCTGCCCACTCTCTCCTTATCTCTTCAATATAGTGTTTGAAGTTCTAGCAATAGCAATAAGACAGCATTAGGAGATCAAGGGGATTCGAATTGGAAAGGAAGAAGTTAAACTTTCATTATTTGCAGATGATATGATAGTGTACATAAGCGACCCCAAAAACTCCACCAAAGAACTCCTACAGCTGATAAACTCCTTTAGTATCGTGGCCGGATACAAGATCAACTCCAAAAAATCAGTTGCCCTCCTATATACAAAGGATAAGGAAGCAGAGAAAGAAATCAGAGAAGCGTCACCTTTCACGATAGCCACAAATAGCATAAAATATCTTGGGGTAACTCTTACCAAGGAAGTGAAAGACCTATTTGACAAGAACTTTAAGTCTTTGAAGAAAGAAATTGAAGAGGATACCAGAAAATGGAAAGATCTCCCTTGCTCTTGGATTGGGAGGATCAACATAGTAAAAATGGCAATACTACCAAAGGCAATCTATAGATTTAATGCAATCCCCTTAAAGATCCCATCAAAATTCTTCACAGATCTTGAGAGGACAATAATCAACTTTATATGGAAGAACAAGAAACCCAGGATAGCCAAAACAATCTTATACAATAAGGGAACTTCTGGAGGCATTACCATCCCTGACTTCAAACTCTATTACAGAGCTACAGTATTGAAAACAGCTTGGTATTGGCATAAAAATAGAGAAGTCGACCAATGGAATCGAATAGAAGACCCAGATCTTAACCCACAAACCTATGAACACCTGATTTTTGATAAAGGAGCTAAAAGCACACAATGGAAGAAAGAAAGCATCTTCAACAAATGGTGCTGGCATAACTGGATGTCAACCTGTAGAAGAATGAAAGTAGATCCGTGTCTATCACCATGCACAAAACTCAAGTCCAAATGGATTAAAGACTTCAATATCAATATGAACACACTGAACCAGTTAGAGGAGAAAGTGGGAAGTACTCTACAACATTTGGGCACAGAAGACCGCTTCCTATGTATAGCCCCAGCAGCACAGACATTAAGGGCAACATTGAATAAATGGGACATCCTGAAGCTGAGCAGCTTCTGTAAAGCAAAGGACACTGTCACTAAGACAAAAAGGCAGCCTACTGACTAGGAAAAGATCTTCACCAACCCCGCAACAGACAAAGGTCTGATCTCCAAAATATGTAAGTAACTCAAGAGACTAGACTTTAAAATGCTAATTAATCCAATTAAAAATGGGGCACTGAACTGAACAGAGAATTCTCAACAGAAGAAGTTCAAATGGCCAAAAGACACTTAAGGTCATGCTCAACCTCCTTAGCAATCAGGGAAATGCAAATCAAAACAAAGTTGAGATACCATCTTACACCTGTCAGAATGGCTAAAATCAAAAACACCAATGATAGCCTTTGCTGGAGAGGATGTGGAGTAAGGGGTACACTCATCCATTGCTGGGGGGAATGCAAACTTGTGCAACCGCTTTGGAAAGCAGTGTGGAGGTTTCTCAGGAAATTTGGGATCAACCTACCCCAGGACCCAGCAATTCCACTCTTGGGAATTTACCCAAGAAATGCCCAATCATATTACAAAAGCATTTGTTCAACTATGTTTATAGCAGCATTATTTGTAATAGCCAGAACTTGGAAACAACCTAGATGCCCTTCAGTGGAAGAATGGATGAAGAAACTGTGGAATATATACATATTAGAGTACTACTCGGCGGTAAAAAACAATGACATCTTGAATTTTGCATGCAAATGGAGGGAAATAGAAAACACCATCCTGAGTGAGGTAACCCAGGCTCAAAAAGATGAACATGGGATGTACTCACTCATAATTGGTTTCTAGCCATAAATAAAGGACATCGAGCCTATAATTCGTAAAAAATCCTAGAGAAGCTATATAAGAAGGTGAACCCAAAGAAAAACATATAGTTATCCTCCTGGATACTGGAAGTAGACAAGATTGCCGGACAAAAAATGGGAACTTGGGGGTGGGGTGGGATGGGGGATGGGGAGAGAAAAGTGTGAAGTGGAGGATGGGAAGAGCTAGGGGGAATAGGATGGTTGGGATATAGGAAGGGTGGATATGGGAACAAGGAATTATATATCTTAGTTAAGGGAGCCATTCTAGGGTTGGCAGAGACTTGACTCTAGAGGGGTTCCCAGGTGTCCAGGAAGATGCCTCCTGCTAGGTCCTTGGGCAGCTGAGGAGAGGGTGCCAGAAATGTCCAGATCCTATTGCCATACTCATGAATATCTTGCATATCACCATAGAACCTTCACCTGGCATTGGATGGAGAAAATGACAGAGCCCCACATAGGAGTACCGGACTGAGCTCCCAAGGTCCTGATGAGGAGCAAAAGGAGGGAGATCATGAGCAAGGAAGTCAGGACCGTGAGGAGTGCGTTTACCCATTGAGACTGTGGGACAGATCTAACAGGAGACCACCAAGTCCAGTTGGAATGGGACTGATGGAACATGGGACCAAACCGGACTCTCTGAATGTGGCTGACGGTGGAGGAGGACTGAGAAACCAAGGACAATTGCAATGATCATGAACTCTACAGCATGGATGGGCTCACTGTGAGCCTTGTCAGTTTGGTTGCTCACCTTCCTGGACTTAGGGGGAGCTGGGAGGACCTTGGAGTTAACATAGTGAAGGGAACCCTGATGGCTCTTTGTCTTGGAGAGGGGTGGAATGGGGGTATGGGTGGAAGGGAGGAGAGGGAAGGGAGAGAAGGAGGGGAGGAGATGGAAATTTTTAATTAAAAAATGAGAAAAAAAGTACACATCATCATTTCTCAAAACACATTTTGGTGTCCATCTTTTAAGAAATCATAAAAAATCAAATTTTTATTAGTGTGCAATAATCATATATTTCAATGTGTTCCATTGCTATAGTTTAATTGGCATCAATTTTTGTCATTTTATTGGGAGTGACACTTTTCTGAAGCTTACAATCATTAAACTGTTAAGATTCCTGAAACTGGTTTTTCATACTTTCAATCCATTCCACATAATACCTTGAGGGAAAAAAAATAACTCTTAGAAAGTGATGTCACCATTTCACTCCTGATTTGATGATTTAAAATTAAAACTTTAAATTACATTTGCAGTCCCAAAAGCTACAATAAGTTACCGACTGTAATTAGAAACTAATGAATATGATTAATAACCTTAACACAAATGAAAAGGTTTTTAAGATAGAAAATATGTAAGTACTACAGATTAGTGGGATACTGCTGCATTGCATAAATGTGTGTGTTGCCTAAATATAAAAATCAGTCATAATCTCCATGGTGAAAATAAAATGAAAATAGTTTTAATCAACACTATATAGCAGCTTTTCTGTCTCTGGGGAATGAAGTGTTCAGCTCTGTTTGTTTTTTTTTTTTAAACACATAGATGGACCAAGTTTCTCTCTGTGGTCTGGATTATAAACTATAATTTAAATCAATTCTTTAAACATGCAAATAATGGTGCATACAGAAAATTCTCATTGATCTTGTAAAGGCCAATTCTCAGCTCCAATTTTAGCCTGACATAGAAGGAGAAATCTCAACTTTGCCAAGATAATCTCATTTTATTGCATTTCAACAGTTTCTTCTCTGCAAATTGCTGGTAATGTCACCCTTTAATGAGCAGAGAGGTACAGGGATTCTAATTTTATTTGAGATTTTATTCATTTAGGGGGAAGAGTTCTCTCTATTACTTTTCAGAAATAGCAAAACTATGTCTTATTTACATAATTGTAAACTGCTCATTTTCTTTTTTCCATTAGCAGAATATTGCAGCTTAACGAAGGGTATGATCTTAGGAAGAAAAGAGTGAACACACACTAATGAGCAGCACCAGAGCAACAAGCAACACTGGATTGTTTTTCTCATTGTCTTTCTTATCATACATCAACAGATTTCATTTTCCTCAAGAATTCTTTCCTCATAAAAATATTTTCAAATTTTCTACTGTACACATGGAATCCAGTACATGACCTCAATCATTTTGAGACTCAAGGGCTCATATTACTTCTAGTTAAAGTTTAAATATTAAGCAGAAAAAACTAATTCCTTCTAAGATTTATGCTCCTATGCATTTTTTATCATAAATTTTGGCTCAGTATGCAGCACCAAATAGTTAAAGGATCTATCCTTTTGCGCAGATCATTTCAAAGGTGAATTTTCATTACATAATTTTACATAATTATGTTTTATATCAACTAACGTAGATGTAACATATCAGTCCACTTTCTGGTTACTGCCTCTTCTTTAATATCTATCTATCTATCTATCTATCTATCTATCTATCTATCTATCTGTCTGTCTGTCTGTCTGTCTGTCTGTCTGTCTGTCTGTCGGTCGGTCGGTCGGTCGGTCGGTCGGTCAGTCGGTCGGTCGGTCCATCTGTCCACCCACCCACCCATCCATCTACCCACCCACCCACCCACCCACCCATCCATCCATCCATCTATCTATCATGAGTTTATTCCCTACTGCATGTGTGTATGTATATATGTATGAATGTATGTATGTATTCCTGAGTGTATGTATATGCACTACATGCATGCAGCAACCCAAGGAAGTAAGAAGAAGGTAACAGATCCCCTAGGACTGGAATGACAGAAGTTGTGAGCCCCCCATATGGGTTTAGGAATTAAACCTGTGGCCTCTACAAGTATACTAAGTGCTCTTATTTTTCTATCATTATTACTGCTCCTTCTCATATGAGCTAATGGAACTTCATTTTTCTTTAATATTTAGCTTTAACTTTTTCTTTTGCGGTGGTAATGTTTTACCCCAAAACCTCATGCAGATGAGGGCTCACCACCTTTGATATTTTGTAAACTAAAACCTACATTTGAGATAATTATTTAATGTCTTTCTCTTGGTCAAGAGTCAACTGGATAAATTATTTTACAATGATTCTTAACAATAAAATCACATTCCTGTTTTCTGCTTAAGGATAGAATATTTTTTTGTAATTTTCAATAGGCCTACTATAGCTCACTGTATGTAGTCAGACTATGGAAATATTGAATGGACTGACATAATGTGTTACTGTTTAGTGACTTCTTAATTATTTAAGAATAAAGTATGTGGTGTCTTGAATAATAAATGGAATACATGGAAAAATTCCTTCAAATTCATACATCATGTTGAGTAACAATGCTATAACTGTTTTGTAAGCCTTGTAGCAACCTTGAATACTCAGGTGTTCTATTAAGGCTAATTACATTTTATGATTGACCTTTTAATATTAGCATATTTTATATATTGATATAACACAAATTATATCTAACTAATAAAGAAATAACACATATATGTTAACATATAATACATACATACATACACACACACACAGACACTTCCAATGATTCTTGTCCTTTAGGTGACTGTATGGGTGAAATATGACTGTGGGACTTAAGAAGGTTAGTACAACTGTGACAATTTAACCATGATGGAACAACTCCTTACACTAGGCCTCGAAAGCAGACTTCCTTTGAGTTCATCTACTGCCTGTATTGTAATATGTTCTCAGTATGTGCTAATTTTTCCCTGTTCTTAAACGAGCCCAGGCATGTTTTTAATTACAGTGCAATTCTTAATGCAGTATTTAATTCATAGTCTTATATTTCATCAGCAACTCTCAAATTCACACTAAAAAGGACTTTGCATTAATAATTCTTGCCAATTTTAAAATCTTCCTATGTCATTCTTCCATTCATTTAGACATTTGGAGTTCAGTACAGTAAAGGTATTTTCATTCTTTTATTTTCTCTCTCTACCTTTATTTCTCCCTTCTTCCTTTCCTCTCGCCTTTCCCCCTCTCTCACACTTTCCTCTTCTCTCTGTAGACCAGGCTGGCTTTGAACTTAGAGATCTGCCTGCCTTTGCCTCCTGAGAAAACTTATATCAACTCTGTCCCATGAACTTTTGATTCTTCTACTATTCTTTAAATGTTAATTATTTTAAAATCCGTAAATATTATCCTATCTGCAAGTATGTACAATTCTTTGGAGCAATTAAACTTATATAAATTTCCTTATAGAATCTAGTATGATTAGGTCACAATGGAAGTCCTTTCTATTCATCCAAATTAAAAAAAAAAAACCTAACTTGGTAAAATGGCAATAACCTGTGGGGAGTTGAGTTTACCTTTCGAGGAAAGAGAAAGATTTTTAAATATACAAACACATTGTCTTTAGATGTTGATCAGTGGCAACATAAGAAATTAGGGCGTAATTACCTAGCAGGTGTGAGGCACTGGGTGCAATACCTAGTACCTCATCCACAAACAGAAATAAGAACACTCAATGCTATTTTATATAAAAGAGAAAATGGAGCCTATAAACAGTTTTAGTGAATATGAGTGAACAGCAGGAAATTTTTTATGTCTTAGATTTGACTGGGAAGCTAATTAGAAAATCAAGCAAGCTCAACTACAGAGGTCAGTTACAGTAGGTGTTCATAAAACAAGATACACTTTCTAAATATTTAAATAGAAAGTAGAAATAGCATCTCAATGCTGAACTTTTGCATAGAATGTTAAAATTTTCTATACAAGTTAGAATGTTTTAGTTATCTACAGAAATTCACTTACATATAACCTGTATAGCAAAATGTATCTTTTTAACCAGTTTCCAGACTCATTCCTGGATTTAAATAACAAGAAATTCAAAGTTTTGAAGGAATCTGATGACTGAAGGCTTTTCAAATTTCAGTTCATGTTTAAATTTAATACCTTACACTTGAAATAAAAGCAGATTTAAAATGATCTGATCAATTATTTTCAAAGCAATCCACACAATTTTTGTAAAAACGGCACATGGTTTTATGTAATATGATTTCTTGGTTCATAAATATAGAACTGAAGTAAAATAATTTTACTATTGAAAAGAAGGTACAAATATAGATTTTCTGGAGAATAAGTACAGTTGAGTTGTGGTAAACTAAGATCACAAATCAGAAAGTCAGGGTGTTCTCCAGGACAGTCTTGTGGCTATATAAACCCAGGGTATCCTGGGCCTCATTCAACACCTTCCATTTAGTAAAATTATTCATTACTAGAAAGTGAAATAGGAGCATTTGTATTATAAATGGGAGAATATGGCAAGGGCTGTAACCTTCATGAAGCTCTTACTAAAGTATTATTTTCAGTTTTTAGTAGTCTCAGATACTGTGAGTCAGGGATTTATGAGACAGTTACCATTCTAAAAACTAATGATTTGTTTAAGGATTAAGATGCAACTGATATCTGAGTTAATCTAACAGCAAAAAAATCCTTTCTTCCTAAATGATATGCTGATAATCTAGAAGGGAACACAAAGTATTTTCCTTAAATGATACTAGTTTTATTAGGAAAAAATTATTTAATTCATGAACACATACCACAATTCAAAAGAAGTAAATTACTACATTTGCAAACTATATCTGTTTCATCATACTTTCTTGCTAGAATGAATGAAGGAACTAGTTTGTTGTCACATTTGCACACAATTAGTAAGAAGTAGGATCATTAGCAAGAGAAAGAAGTTTATTGATGGGCCTCATTGCTCTCAGTCAATAAATAAATCCATTTAATTCTAATAACCATAATCCAGCTCCTTAATCTTGACAGTGCTAAATTACAGATGGATATATAATGATCTCAATTGTTCCCTTAGTTTATTAACACGTAGAAAGATTAAGCAGATATGATGTGACCAGACAATGGTTAAAGAAAGAGCATATAATGGCTTTACTGTTTAAACTGTGGTAATTAGCAACACTAACTTTAGTAACTGTGCAAAGGAAAATGGCTCTGGGCTCTGATTCTTCTTCATGGACGGGCTCTGTGGGAGCCTAAAATCCTTCAAATGCTGAAAACTGATGTTTTCAAAACAACATTAAAAACAATCAGGAGAACATACCCCAAAGACATGAAATACCATCATGAAAATACCCTTTCATGGTTGGCGCTGGGGTCTAACGTGGTTAGGGAATGGTTGCTACTTCACGTGATAGTCAAGATGTACCTATCCTTATTGTCCATACTTAGTTTAAATCTAAGAAAGAAACAGACAGTTTACCAACAAGCTTTCTACTTTCAGTAAATTACACTTTTTTGGTAACCAAAATTAAAACAAAAACATCTAAATACATGCTAATTGAATTGCCATAACCAAAGAGTTTCCATTCATAATTGTCTGAGCCTACAAATGAAACAACTAAACTTAAAAAAGTTGAGAGTTGACTTAAAGTTATGGTTAAAATATTAGTACAAAAATAACTTAATTCAATAGAATTAGGAAATTTAGTACGTTATAGAGAATGTTTATTAGATAACAATTAACCTTCATGGTGTAGTAGTTAGAAAAGATGAAGTAAAACTGGAGATAGGAAGTGAAGAACACTGAGGGAGTCAAAAACAACAAACTACTTATGGAAATTTGGTTGATTTGTTAATCAATTCGAAACATACTTAAAAGTAATGGTGATGCTGATCTGATCTGCATTTAAGGATATTTGCAGAGATGCTTATATTTTCAGAGAACTAAGTAGATACATGAGAAATTAATACTATATTACTTAAAAACAACTTCATGGTGTGGAATGACTGAGGTGGGAGGATTGCCATGACTTGGGGCTACCTTAGGCTACCAAGTGATTTCCAGGTTTGTGTGTTCTGCAGTGAGCCTCTATCTGAAACAAAATGCAGTAATGTAATATAAAATAAAATAGCATAAATCACTGCTAACCTAGAAAAAAACTATTAGTAGGTTGAAATTTAGGTATACAGTGTTTAAAGTGAGTATGTAAGTATCAAGAAGAAATTTAGGTAACCTATCTAGAAGTTAGAGTAAAAATTTCAACCATATGTATAAAATTCAAATTTATCCACTTAAAATACCAAACATTCTAAAAACAAAAATAACACTTTGAACTCAGAACTTATCAAAAAGATCAAAAATTAAGTTCATATTTAAAAGAAAACAATGAACTGCAAAGCAAACTGTAGTATCAATGTAATTCTCTTAAAATTTAGTAGTCACATCATATTAAAATTGTGTTTTTACAGAAAACAGGCAAATTACTAAAAAGAAATTATATGATCTTTAGACTTTCTTTAAAATTGTGCTATATTGCCCCTTGCCACCTGTGGCAAAGGGGAGCTGACTCAACCTCTCACCAGCTGCAACACTTAGGAAAGTGGGATTTGTACCTAGCGTGGGCAGCACAGTAGAACTGACCCTGTCACATGGGCACTGGTAAGCTGACTCTGAGAAGGTAAGTCTGGGAGATCCAGCCCCGCCCCTCATCTCCTATAGGGTGACATGGGTGAGGAAGAGATGCTTTCCTCCAACCACCCCTCACCTGAGCTGTGGCAGGTGGGAGTGCTGACTCTGCCCATGACCAGCCATAGCACCTTGCTTTGGAAACACAGTAGGGCTTTTCCTGAGGGCATAAAAGCAGAGAAACAGGCCCATCCCTTGCTCTTTGCTGCTTAGAGTGAACTATCCAGGGCACTGCTGACCAGCTCTCTTTACTAGTGAGGATGGCGGAGAGCTGGCAGACTGACCAACCCTGCAACATCCCTGACCCAGATCAGGACTATGAGTTGTGCCTACTCCAACATCCACCCCATTTGCAATCTGCTGGAGCATGTGAAGGGGTTGGCCCATCAGCTCCAAACCTTCAGGATCCCCATGATATAGGGCAAAAACAAGATATTCAAGAGGCGTCCCAGAGAAGGCTCACTATCGACATTGTAACAGAAACTAGAGGCCTCAAGCTGGACCAATGACACTTTGCAATGAATATTTGCAAGTAAAGATATATGGACTAAAGTGTATATATACTGTGTGACTCACTCTGTCACACTACAGCTTCCACAACAAAATTCTTTCTCTCTCTCTCTCTCTCTCTCTCTCTCTCTCTCTCTCTCTCTCTCTCTCTCTCTCTCTCTCTCTCTCCCTCCCTCCCTCCCTCCCTCCCTCCTCCCTTCCTCCCTCCCTCCCTTCCTTCCTTTCTTTCTGAAATTTAATTTTATTTTATTCTGTGGGAGAGGTTGCAAGGGCAGAGGGTGGATATGAAGGAATGGGGAGATGAATGGGATTGAAATGCATGATGTGAAAGTCACAAAGAATAAATACAAAATTAAAAATACACTATTTTATCATATTTGTTAAAACATATTTAAGAGTATTTCAAGACGTCTCACCTCATATTTGAAACATGATCTTATAAACATAACTGACATTGATTTCTATATATTATTTACATATTTTTGGTTGTGATATTTGTCATTCAGGAATATGTTATCCTGCTTACGAATTAAGACTTTCAAATACTGAAACAAAGAGTAAAATAAGATCAACAAGCCTTGATGTGATTGATAAACTTTTCAAATATGCTGTTTCCTTCAGTGTGATAAAATGAGGTTTGTTACAGAAATTTAATTAAATACTTCGGACATGTTGAAATAACTTCATCTAAATATAAATCCTTGGTACAGAATCCAATTTAATTTTCATCTCTGTTTAAAAAATAAACACTTTTAGACTACAAAGATAGACATTAAGTATCAATCATTTATGCACTTTAGAAAATCATTTCATTCCAATCTAGTCTTAGAAGGGGTGGCAATGGGAGAACAGGACTGTGTTGTTGAACTATGGGAAAAGTTAAGTACTTTTATTTGACACAAAATTTTCAGCAAGAAATCCCAGTGAACAATGCATAAATGAATCTTGCCTTACATTTAAACAAAAAACTCTTTGTCTAATCAAATATTTTTTGTATATAATAAAGTTACTTTTCAGTAGATATATTATCAGAGAACCATCTCTTAATGAACTACATTTCAGCCACTGCTCTCACAACCCTTCCAAGACAGATATTCACACTGTGAAAACAGTATTTTTAATTGAGCTGGACTGGACAGTTTGGCAAATTGCTTATTATCTTTATTTAACTTGAAGATCAAACATACATCACAGGGTTTATAAGTCATTGCTTATTTTTTCTTACCAAAATTTAATATGAGTAAAATTGTATACGCCAGTCTTAAGCATGCAAACCTGTTTTTTCACAACTTGAAAATGGTGACTTTCAGTAACTATACATGGTTTTACCTAATACAATATTTTGTTTCAACCATGCCATATGGCTTAAAACTTCAAGTCAACTCACTATGCATATCTTCTAAGGACACTTTAGGTACTATGAAAGGAAGTAACATTTGCAATGGATGCATTTTTATGGAAAAAAATAAGACTTTAGTCAAAGACTTATTTCAACTTAAATTAGGTTATTTCTTTCTTTTTATTTTTTAATGGAAACCAGAAATGGAACTGAAGATGAGACAAGCAATTGCTCATGAGTGACACAAATAAAGTACAAAAAGGGAAAATATCAGCTAAATAGTTTTTAATAGTATTGCTCTTTTGATATAAAAATGATTTTCTGAGTAGAGATATAAAGGTATACATACACAAATCCCTACCAATTTAGTATGAACTTATTATTATTCCTCTGGAAGGACCAAGTAGAGCACACATACTTTTTCTCTGCATTTTAATAGATTAATTATACCACACACATAGAGAATATGTTTTCTACAGCTTATAGACAACATAAGGAGAAGAGTAACTTTTTTAGGAACTGCTGGCAACAGAGAAAATGTATGACAGCAAATGAGTAAAAGTTTGAGGCCACAAGCCACAAGTGGAGTTTTGAAACATTCAAGAATTGGCACAGCTTGTTAGTACACCTACCTCTCTGTAACCATGCCAACAGTGGCATGGAGTACCTCTCTTCACAGCCACCATCTGCTCCCACACCACCTAGCTTGTTCACACCTCCTCATCCCAATTGTGCCCCGGCCTCTGCAGTCCCACCCAGGTAACTCATTCCACAGTAACTGCTATGGGGTGGTGGGGAGCAGATGGTGGAACGGAAGTGTTTACCAGTAAACCTCTATCATCAAATTGTTGCTTTTAATGCTCACCTCAAGACCGAAGCTAAATAATGACATTAAAGGTCATGTGTGATTTCTCCTTTTATTTTCTAAAATTGATGAGCACTGACTAGGTTCAGATATTTTCAAATGAAACTTCTGTGCATTTCAGAATCTTTAAAACATTGCTTTCGCTCAGAGCTTAGAAGGCCGGGAGGAGGCGGTGGCTGCTCCGGAACCCCAGAGGAAGAGATGCCTCAAAGGCCCATATAGGTTTCTTTAAAACCTCGCTAATGTCCAGACTCGAGTCCCAGATCTATGGAGCCCACCAGAAACTGTCCACTGTTTGGAGGCGCCTTCTCGGCCATCCTCCCGCCTGGGACCATTGATGTGAGCGACCTCCGACCGGTCCCGGACAACCAAGAAGTTTTCTGCCATCCCGTGACCGACCAGAGTCTGATCGTGGAACTTCTGGAGCTGCAGGCCCACGTGCGGGGCGAAGCGGCTGCGCGGTACCATTTTGAGGACGTTGGCGGGGTGCAGGGGGCTAGGGCCTTGCACGTGTTATCTGTGCAGCCTCTCTGTTTGGAGAACTTATCCCTGAGGGGCAGCTGTCAAGATGCCTGGTTCCTTTCTGGCAAGCAGCAGGTAGCTAAAGAAAACCAGCAGGTAGCAAAGGATGTCACACTACATCAGGCCTTGCTTCGGCTGCCCCAGTACCAGACTGATCTCTTGCTCACCTTCAATCAGCCCCCCTCTAACAGCAGGTATCTTGGCCCTGAAAGTCTGTCATGTCCACCTTGGAGCCTGGGTAACTTTGAACAACTGGTGACCAGTTTGACTCTTCACGACCCCAACATCTTTGGTCCCCAGTAAAGATGGTGGGACACAACATAAACTGCTGCTGAGGACTCAGGGACCCAGCTCTGAGAGGGGGAGTTTCTTTCTGCTTCCTCCCTGGACATAAACATAAGACACCTCCTCTGCGGAAATAAAACTTGCTTTATAAACAAAAAAACAAAACAAAACAAAACAAAACAAAACAAAAAAAAAACATTGCTTTCACTTCTTTAGGAGAGAAACATAAAAGTAGCAGAATCCTAGGAGTCAGATCAGAATTGAATTCCATGCAACAAAAGACAGCCATGGTAATAACATTTTGACAGAATGAGGGGCATATCAAGGAAGGAGGAGCACCCATGATATAACAAATGTGGCTTGACAATAAATGCAGGTACAATATTCTGCTTCCAGTGTTTATTCTGCGAACAATCTCAAAACATAAACCGCCTCTGTTTTCTACCATCAAAGGAAAATAGCTCTAAGAATTTACTGAATCACTTCTATGATTTTGCATGACTGTTGAGACCTATTTTCAGTTTTAGCTTGTCCTTGCCAATCTTATAAGTGGTCTATAATTCTCAATGATGAGTATTTTGCAGATGATAAATCTAATAACTCTGACATATATAAAGGATATTTAGTTGGTGAGTTAGATGAAAAATGATGGTGCAGAAATTGAGCCTACCTAGGGATAATGGAAAAGCTATGACTATGGGTAAGCATATAGCTTGCACTTTATAGTTTTTCTTTCTAGCTCTGCTTTTATTTTAATATTATTGACAGTCTTGAAGGACATATAGAATTGAACATAAATATGTAGTCTTATTTATTCAATGGATTTCATTGTGTCTTTAGTTTTAAGTTCCAAAGAATAAAAATATGCCTCTAAAATATGATTATTTTGAGAATGACAGCAATAGCACTTTTAACACCAGATCATGGACATATTTTATATGTTTACCTTTTCTTTTAATACTTTCTAACATATCATGAATAAATTCTGTTTACTTTATTTTCTATGTTATCGCAAAACAACAAAAAAATAATTCCAAAATTTCACTTCAAAGAGCTAACAAGAGAATTACCTACATTTCATTTTTCAATGTAATGCCTCACAAGAACACATGGTCAAATAACATATGCATCTTTATTTTTCATGAAAGACAGCATTAGGATATTAAACATATCACAGAGCCTTCAAGTCTTCCTATTGAAATAATTATAGTGTTTTTCGCACTCTTGCTTTCAGAAACATTTGAAAGTACAAAATTTTTTCTAGTATAATTTAGCTTCTATCAGTGTTATACTTCTATATATACACATATCACCCTTATTACATACTTAAGTAATTGCACAAAGGTTTGATAAGTTCTCTAAATACTTCAAGAAGTCTTTATTTGGAAGAAGCTTGATATTTCCTACTTTGATTTTACCACAGCTTATTAAATATAAGCTACAGTCTTGATCAAATAAGGATATTATTGGAAAATCCACTTTATTTTCTCTTATTGAAAGGGAATATCCAATTTCTCCCATTTGGTCAAGATGTTCAAGGTAATAAACCCAGTGAGACAAAATATTTTATTACACCGTGGTTGAACTTAAAAGAAAGGGAAAAAGGAACACACATGCAAAATTTAAGTAAAATTTAAATAGTTACAGGAAGAATGCTGTGAGGGGAGAAAACCCTTCATCTTAATTCAGAATAGGGACAGAATAGAAGACTTGGAAAAGGGAGTGAATCTGATAATAGTGCTGGAGTAGAGTAGGCAGGTTCATGTGGCAGTGAAATGTCTATGTGCTACAAGGCTTGTACTGGATGTCTAACTGCCTGTAAGTGACCACCAGAACCTACTATGGATGGAGAGAAATAACTTCTGAAAGTTGTCCTTTAACTGCCATTGTACTCTACTCCATGTAATTTGTACACTCACAGAACAATACATACAATGTATTAAAAAATGGCTGGACTGGGAGAGAGGAGGTAGAAGAAACTGCAGTTGGGATGTAAAGAATAAAAATTAAAATAAAAACCCTAATAAATAAAAACAATAGGTTAAAGCAAGGCAGAAAATGGGACGCACAAACAGAACAGCTTAGAATGTGACTGTAAGTCAGTAGCCACAAGAACCCAGAAACAGAAGTATATTTTTTTTTTCTTAGTGTACCAGATGAACTTACAAATCAGGGGTTCAAGAATCATGTAGGAGTTGGAAGAAAAAAAAGGAATTTTAAGCAACATGAAAAAAATCCACAATTTTCATCAGTATTTACACTCTGTATTTATAAGAGTAGCATGGAGAAGGTGAAAATGGTAGGTATAACTCCTGATAACTGCCTGACACAGGCTGGCTCAGAACTGACTATGTAGAGAATGTTGGACCCACACTACTCATTCTCCTTTCTCAGTCTCTTAAATGCTGGAATTTCAGGCTTGTTCCACCTAACCCGATGCAATATTATAAAACAATTTCATTATTCAATATCACACATTTTTACCATGTGAGAATGTTTTATGCTACATATGGCAGACATATATGTTTCTCACATTTATACTTCTTTCTTTCATATATATATATATATATATATATATATATATTCTAATATTTGAGCAAGTAAACACACAGATAAAAAAATTCTTGTGTATCGGAACAGAATTCTTAAGGAAAAAAAATCATTCAGCTATTGAAGGACAAACACCACTACCCTGGTTGGCATCAACGACAATAAATTGGGAAAAAAGCTTGTGTTTTGTCTGTTACCTATAATTATCCTACCATGATCGCACACATTATAGTCTCATTCTAAGTTCCTGTTTATCCTTTTTTCTCTTAACAAACATTTATTGGTTTGCTTAGAAAATATGAGCTAATCAGTTTATTTACAATCCATATGACATTTTCCTTTCTATAATCAGGACATATCTTTAACAAATGAAAAATCATTCTAAAAGATGTTTGCTACATATGAGCTATGTATTACAGGCTCTTACTATTTGTTTGTCTATCATAACACTCCTTGCTAAGAAACACTTTATATAACATCTCTCAAATAAATATGATAGTTCATGGGCTGATGTGGATACTAATTTGAAATACTTTCAGCAGATATTGAGTATAGTGAATTGTTTATATTACAACCAGAAAGAGGTCATTTGCTCCAGGAAGAAGAGGAAGTAGCTTGATTTTGACCTCAGGGTTTGACTGCTGAAATTATTAGGCCAATTACAGGATTGTATCTTTCATGGAGAGGGGAGGCATTAAAGTATGCAAACTATTCACTAGTTTTTTCCTTTTGGACCAGAATCTATACCTGTCTTACACAAGTATACAAAAGCACGTGGTCTTTTCTTTTTTCTTTCTTTTTTTCTTCTTTTGGTTTTTCAAGGCACGATTTCTCTATAGCTATGGAGCCTGTCGTGTAGACCAGGCTGGCCTTGAACTCATAGAGATCTGCCTGCCTCTGCCTCCTAAGTGCTAGGATTAAAGGCATGTGCCAACACCTCCCGGTTAAATGTACGTGTTTTACACACACACACACACACACACACACACACACACACACACACACACAATTTCTGCCATTGCACTTCAACTTAAATAAGAATATATCCCATTGAAATCTTTTAAAAATGGAAATATCTTAAACTGAGAATGTATTTTAGGTATTTCATCTATTAAACACTTCTTAGCTCAAAACTAAAGAAAAGTATATGGTACAGTTTGTTACTATATCACTCCTATAACTAGGAATTTTAGCTCTCTGCTGATGCCCAGTGTTAGGGCATCAATACCATTATGCCACATATTGTTAACAGAGGACAGGATCAATTGAAATTTGAAGTATAATTTCTATTGAATGTATACTGTTTTTATATTATCTGATTTATAATGACTTGACTGTGATGATTTTAAAGTAAAAAAGTTTTAAAGCTGTTACAAATCAGGAACATCAATATAGGCAAACATTATTTTCCGCAATGGAAATGAATTTAGTCAGCAAGATAGCCACTTTTTAATATGACAACAAGCAGCCAATCACCCAACATTTATTAAATGGATTTTAATACAAAATACAGAAGTTCACAAACCACTGAGTGGTCAATCATCAATATAATCTAATTGCCAAAAGGACATATGAAGGCCTATCGGATAAATGACAGAAGATTCAAAAGAGGATTTATTTGTTAGCCTTCATGTTCAGTGTAGGCAGGGCTAATGGTTAGCAGAGAACTTAATAGCCGTTCCACTTTTCACAGTGATATGATTCACTTCTCAGAGCTATTCATGGTTAGAACTGGAAATTAAGAGTTTTTGAAGCAACAAGATCCTATTTCACTATTAGTATACATGAATGATTCATATCACGGTTAATAACAGAATTTCTGCATGACTAGGGAAGAAAAATCTCCATGTGAAATAATGTTGACCCAATTAGAAAAGGCTTCTAAAGCAATAAACTGCCAAGACTCAATGAGACAGAATCCCATAATATTAAAAAATCATATTAGAAAGATTCTAAGAGAAAAAACAGAAGGCCACTGTCCCTGGAGGAGGAAATAGATTTGATGAGGTCATTATATTTTTTTTTCAAATATGCTGTAATTAAAAACCAAATAAAATCAAAACCTACTTATGGAGATTACATACTACATATAATTGAAATACCAAAGGATTTATCTTTTTAGCCAAAAAAAGTCTTCTTTCTTACAGGAGACCAAACCAATCCCATTAATTTTATTACTGAGATTTCTCCAATTTGACCAAGTAAAGCATTTCTCATCTAAACTGTACTTATTACTGCAGGGGCAATCCCAAATAATTAAACAAAAAAGAAGCAGACCAATATTTCTAATTTATGGTAAACATTTTAAATTTTAAGATTCTCTTCATCATGTATCCTAGGCTAACCTCCAATTCTTTATGTTAGTAGAGGATAACTTTGAATTTGTGATCTTCTTGCTTTCTCTTACCAAATGCTGGAATTAAAGCCAGGGTCCTACAGACAGTTTCTGTGATGCTGTAGATCATTCTCACCAGAGTTTTATTGTATGTGAGTCAAAACATTTTATCAAAGGAGCTATGTCTCTAGGCAATAAACATGTTCTAAAGAAAGAAATTTTTAGGAAAATCTAGTATGAAGATCCTTTAATGCATAAGTGTGAATTCTTATGACTACATTTTTAATTCCCTACCTCTACATGCTTTACTTTTTATTAGGAAATTCTTCCAGGATCAAGACCAAATCCAGATAATCATGTCAGGGATGTAGCTCTATGGTAGACCATGGGACAAATCAAAAACAAACAAACAAAACAACAACCCTAAACAAAATAAAACAAATCAAGCAAACAAATGAGAAACTCGCACTTGAGTAAAGCTCTCCTGGACTGCACTAAGTCAAGTTAATTTCTACATTTATTTTTCTCTATAGCACTGATACACATAAGGGATTGAGTTATACAACACAGTAATTCATGTTCTTATGTATCTGTTTTCCTTACTATGATAAGAGGTTCTGGGTGACATGTACTACATGGCACTGCTCTTTGTATCTCCAAAAATCTGACATATAGTAGAAGTTTAATAAGTCTGTATTCAGTGAATTAGTGCAAATGAAAATGCAATAACTTAAAATTATTCTTTATTGTAAATCAAGAACACAATTACAAGTTATTGGAAACACTTGGAAAAGATGTGTATAAATATTTGATGCAATTGTGCCTCTGATAAAGCCAACTAAATTATAAAACATAATACATAATAGTATTTAAGAACCTTAGGTAAGCAATAGCAATCAGATAGGTTGTGAAAGAACTGGCTTAGATACCAGCCTTGATGATATTAATGTAATAATGTTACAGAGTATTCAGCCTTGATGAGATTAATATAATAATTTTGCTACATTCAATGATTAAGTTTCTTAATCTTGAGTACATGTGAAAGTAGAAGCATATTTAAGAGACTATGAGTAGTATGAAAAGGAGAAAAACTGGGAAGAAACAGACGATGGTGGTTTGAATGAGAATGGCCATATACGTGAAGGGTTGCTTCAAGTTGTTAGAATTGTTTGGGAATGATTAGCAGGTGGTGTGGCTCTGTAGTGATATTTCATCTGTATAAAAAAAAGCTTGCTTGAAGAACAGAGAGTAAAACAGCCGCAATGATCACCCAGACAGACCAAGCAGTGGTAGCCCACAGTTTTAATTCCAGTAGCTACACTAGTTTGCCATTGAAACTAGGTGTTAGTGGTGCACACCTTTAATCCCAGGACTAGAGAGAAATATAAGATGGGAGAAGACAGGTTTCAGGCCCAGTCTCATTCTGAGGATTCCTGGAGGCAGGCAGGATAACCATTTTTGGACTGAGGTAGAGGTAAGAGTCAGTGTTTGGCTGCTTTGCTTTTCTGGTCTTCAGGTAGAACCCCAATATCTGTCCCTGTTTTTTATTAATCCTGCTACATTTTGTACTTTGTTAAAGCTGAAAGCTTCCTTTTTAATTAGAAAAGGGGAGAAGATGTGGAATATTCTTGTGTAAATGTGTTGGTTTTGTTGGCTGACAAATAAAAGTTTTGGCTAATGGCCTAGCAGAGTAAAGTCAGGCAGAAAGTCTGAACAAAGATATATAGAGTAGGAAGAGCCACAGGGATGCCATGAAGCTGTGGAAGAAGAAACATGCAGGAATATTAACCATAAGCCACACTTCATGGCTCAATATAGATTAATAAAAATGGGTTAAATTAAGATGTAAGCTCTGGTTATGAATATGCCTGAGCCATTGGCCAAACAATGTTGCAATTAACACAGTTTCTGCATTATTATTTGGGCCCGAGCAGTCAAGAACAAAAGTGCAGACTCCATCTATAAATGGCATCCAAACATTTGGCAAGAATTTCCACATAAAGCCTGGGAACGCTTTTGTAATAAAAAGGATTCTAGAAAGACAAGAACAGAGTCAAGTGCAGCTTCTTGATAACTGCCTTTTCTTCAGTAAGGTCTGTTTCCTGGTGATAAGCAGAGGCATGCCTCCTTTAAGAGAGGCTTCCTGACTCAGTATTAGTGACACCTAATATTTAAATGATATTTATGAGCAGCTGGCATCAGGATTCTTGGTAGTGGCACGGATCTAGAAGATCCACAGAGTTGTTTTATTAGCAATAAATGTGGCTCCTGCCAGTACCTCCTCCAGGAAGCTAGACTCAAAAAGCCAAACAGTAGGGTGGAGCCAGCCGCCTAATTCACAGGTAGAATCCTACACATATTGTTTACCAGAATAAAATCCATGTCATAAGAACAATCTATGATGATCACCTCATTTTATTTTAGCAATAGTTCCAATAAAACAGTTCTGAAGAAAACAGTTATTTTACCAGAGACTATTGCTGTGATGCAAACAGTTATTCTCAGGGAAAGATCTAAAAGCAAAATCTAAAACTATATCATGTGAGTTTTCCTAGTTTCCTAACAAGACTTCCATATTTTATAATCATCAATTGAAAAAAAAAACAACTAAAACCCCCATTATAGAATGCCATAAGGTTAATTTTTATGGATTTTGTGTAGAGAAGAAAAAGTAAGCACTCAATTAAGGCCAAATAAAAAATAACAGAATAACAAAATAGATATCTAAACTAGAAAAACTGAAAATCTGGCATCCATATCAATGCAGCTGATGATATAAGCAAACATACAAACCAAAGGCTCTTCACATCTTTTTCTTATATAGTCTACGAAATGGAGACTCAAAAGCACAAGCTACTATAACTAAAATGCCCCACAATACATTAAAGTGATACAATTTCCATGATCTTTGAATAACTATCTCATTGCTCACTGAGATTCCGACAGTTCTGAACATATACTCCTAATAATAATGATATTCCAGAGTGTTGATTCAAATGGCATTTTAGATGGTGAAAGGATTTTTCATGCAGAAGACAAAATAATGAAGATTATACCTTGTTATTCTTAACAATATTAATAAGGGACTGCAATAACAGAACTATTTTTTAATCCCACTGAAAGTAAGAACTGCAAGATGCTATTAAAAACATGTTGGAATGGCTCCATATTTTCTTCTCTTCTGTTTCCACACAAGGAGACTGACTCATAACTAGGTCGTAAATGTTACTATTGTTTTAAGCTATATTTTCCCTTTGTATTAAAGTACTATGGCTTAATCCACACTAGTGAGTTACAAGAGTGTAGCGAGCAAGATGCCTTTAACTCATTAAAGGCAACCATGAACAACATATGGTGGCATTACTGACTTACAGAACAATAAAACTGTGAAACAGCATTCTAATATGCTATGCAATGATTCACAGGAAAGGAAAAGGAACACAGTTCTACAGATTCTGTAATGGTATATGCCAGAGATGGGAACGCACAGGGAGTAAAATATTATCTGTACACTGTGGGACTGTTAAAGTGGATGATGAATTAGTCCAGAAGAATCAATTGTCAACTGATGATCCTAATCTCTCAAGAAAATATCTAAAAATTGTTCTCAGTGGTCTTCACAACATTGCGCAAGCCCAAGTCTTTGTTGTTTTAGTTTGTTTTGTTTTGTTTTTGAAGACAGGGATTTTCTGTGTAACAGTCCTGGCTGTCCTAAAACTCACTTGGTGGACCAGGCTGGCCTTGAACTCACTTAGATCCACCTACCTCTGTCTCCAGAGTGGTGGGACTAAAGGCATGAGCCACCATCGCCTGGCTTCACAATCCCAAGTCTTAATGGTTATATGCAAAATACTGTCTATTGGTTTAACAGAAGGAGTCACCTTTATCTCTATTTCCCACATTTATGAACCTAGGATATGTCTTGTCCTTGATTCTACAATCAAAAGTATAAGTACAGTTAATAAATGTCATATTGTTTTGTGGAACAGCCACTTCATTAGGTAAGAATAATAACTACGAGAATATATATTTTAACAAAATGGATACCCATACACTTAGCTCGTTTGCAATATTTTACAAGTGGGTATTGTAGATATCAGCAGGAATGATCTGTTTGTAGAATTACGGTGAAATGACATTAAAATAATATAAGGTGACACCACATACTGTCTACTTGTACACTCATACTTCTTGTTGATTTACTTTATGTGAGATTTTAATCTCTCTATCCCAGAGGCCTATTTTAGCAAAAACAATATTTCAATTTGTCAAAGACAAAGTGTGCTGTGCATTGATTCCCCTGTCATGTCCATTTCCTTTGCCAAGAGGGACAGAACAAGATTTTAAGATACGAGTGCTTCATAACAAGTCTAGCCCAAAGTAGCTTGTGGCCTCATCAGAGTTTAATGAGACATTCGATCTAAGAAATAAATTAAATGACATTTTGGGATCATGCTTAATGAAGCGGGTATCTACAGAAACTCTGCATTGCAATAGTGCTTTTATAATCTGTGGAGAATAGGGCAGGAGAATGTCATCAATCATTTGGGACAAAATGGCACTTTGTGGAATAGAAATTGTTGAACCTCACTAGCTCCTGGTCTCATTCATGCCCCAGAACTAGTTTCTTGTTATGTTAGTGCCATAAAACAGTCTCCACATGCTTATGTTAATTCCATAAGTCAGTGTCTCATCATTGACACAAGCCTTGTAAAACACATAGTGTTTGTGACACTATAGAGTGAACAAAAGCAAGGAAAATATAATTTTGAAAAATAAAGTAAAATTAAGTTTAAGAAAAATTTTTTCTATAAGAGAAATTAAAAACTTCTATTAATATTGTTAAAAGGACAGTAATAAATGGTCCTAATAACCAAAACAGTGGGCATAAAACAACTCTTATAGACCTCTAAATTTAATTAGCAAATATAACATCAAATCTATAATTATGTCACTGAAAAATTAAAGTACATTCTTCTTTTCACATATAAGTATTTCAAAAACGGTTACACTTTGTTTCAAGAGTTTTTGATAATCGCAATCCTCTAATTAAAATAAACAGAATGAGAAAACATTTATTATAAACAATTCATAAAAATAAAGAGTAAAAAAGGATCTCATTCAGAAAATGGATAGAGGACATAAGGTGATGATTTTCAAATAAACTAAGTTAATTAGAAGGTAAAATACAGTAAAATGCCTCTCACTAATATTAACAAGAATTTCAGCTACAATGAAAATGAGATTTTTCTTTTATTGGCACATGTTTTGATGTCTACCTAAAAACAGAACTTTCTGTTTCAGTTTATGTGTTCATTTTTATGGCCAGCAATGTTTGAAAGCCTGAGTAACATAAACAAAACAGATCAAAGTAATGTTTGTGGGGCTTTGTTGAAACTCAGGCTTCATTCTTGAGGATTGTGTACATGGATGAAATCTTTCTGGAAAACATGTTTGAGCTCTAAAACAGAAATTGTTCCATCTATTCTTCCCCCCAAATAAACAGTTTCAGAAAATAATTTTTTTTATTAAATTTCTGTAGAAGTTTTGTTGATCATTCCATTTTGGAAAAAGTAGCTGAAAAGAGAAGAGCAACTCATATCTAAGAGTAGCTAATGCACTAGTTAGTTCTAACCTAACCTTAAAACAGACTGTGACCAATTAAACAAATAAAACTATTCTGAAGTGAAATTTATTCTTTTTTATTGATTTTATTGAGCTATACATTTTATCTGCTCCCTCCGTCTTCACTCCTCCCCTTCAACCCATGAAATTTATTCTTGCAATCAAGATTGTAGAACAGGTTGATTCCTCATGAGAAAATCTGCCTTTAAGCTGGCGAATATATAATCACAGGGATAAAGTGTTTTGTATGTTGTTTCTGAATTCAACAACAACAAAAATATGTTTATCACATAGGACAATGTTGGTTAAAAGAGTCATTTTTGGATAAATGAGTGGCAGGTACAAAGAATTTTGATACGAAAACATGCTAGAACTTTTTCATTTACACGATGATTTACTTTTTGGCACAAATCTCTTTTTTGCCAATAAAATAAGTATTTATATAGGAAAACTATCAATACATATAGCTTAGTAGCCCTCAGATATAACTAGTAAATATTACTCATTTTTTTATATAGTGAGATATGGGAAAGAAGATAAGAAATAAGAATATTTCAGGTTTATTTATGAGGAACTTTGTGGTCAAACTTTGACTCTGACAATTCCTGCCTTCACTATTTTGCATCTATTACTTAATTCCTTGGTGCCTCAGTATGTTTGCTCATAAGATGGGCTAATGATGGATCTTATACCCTAAGGTTGTTAGAAGTTTAAATAAGTCATTCTATAAAAGTGATTAAAACAGAGTGTAGCAAACTGTGAACTCAAGAAATGAGAGTTGTTGGCATGAGTAGCAGCATCACTTATTATGAGTATTGCTACAACATTCCTATAGATAATTTTAATAAATGCCCACAAATCCTTCCTGAATGAGGTTTTAACCTACTTTGTTTTATTACTATGATTAAAATGCTAAAACATTTCAGTTGAACATTGTTGTATTTATGCAGTAAGAATGATGAAATTTTTACACACTGATTAAGTATTATCAGTCTAATTAACTAAGTGGGCAAGTATTCAATTTAGCAATTAATTTTGACAAAAATACTAATAAAGACACTGCTAGAATATTGAAGGACTGGTTAGGAGCAGTGCTTAAAATTTATTAAGATAACAGTAGACTTCATTAATGGTCCAAGGCATTGTTCATAAAAACATTAGGATAGAATAGAGAGACATGATTAAGAGCTAACTACAATATGTGTAGACTATAATGAGAGAAATACCTATAGGCAAAAATACAGTGGACATTTAAAAAAAATCAGCAAGCTACCCCTACTACAAACACTGATATAAAGTCAGAGGGCATGATAATAATTCTATCAACTGCTCTCATTCCTGGGAAGGATGTCTTATGTTCCTGAGTGGTTTTAGCCCATAGCATCATAAAAGCATTACCTGTCCTTTGAAAGGATAATCTCATTTTGATATTTTTATCAAATGTAATACCCCATAGTTACTAATTTTTAAATGGATTTTCATCATAATGTGAGCAGACCTTTAAAAGGGTCAAATGTTAAATCTGTATGTTTAAACATCACTCATCAAATCCGAGCAACTAGACCCAGCAACTAGAGGCAGAGACCGATGGAACTCTATGAGTTTGAGACCAGCCTGGTCTACAAAGTGAGTTCCTAAAACAGCTAGAGGCAGGATGCAGAGTGACATCCACTTCTCCCTGGAATACTCTTATAGCTTTATTGGAATCCTTTGCAGAACTCAGCCTTACACCCAGTGACTGGATGCAGCTTTGTAGGGCTTGTCTTTCAGGAGGAGATTATTTGTTCTGGAGAGGTGAAATGCAGGAAAATTGCAAAAAGACGGCAAGGAAAAATGCCTAGGCGGGTTTCCCCCAGCATAACCTTGACAAGTTAACTGGTAAAGGACAGTATGCTGGTTTAGCAGCACAGATTGCATATGATCCTGCGATTTATGCTCAGATAGCTGCCGCAGCTGTTAAAGCTTGGAAAACTTTACCTAACAAAGGAAGACCCTTCAAGGATCTTCAGAACCTTATTCTGAGTTTATTGACTGCCTGCTACAGGTGGGGAGTTGCATTTTCGGGGATGTTGACTCAGCTATGCCAGCCATAAAGCAATTGGCCTACGAAAATGCTAATAGATTTTTGTCAAGAGGTTTTACACTCCCATAGAAATGGAAATTTAAATGTCTTTATCTGGTTATGCAGGGACATTCATGGCACTCAAGTGATGGGTAGGGTAATTGTTTCTGCCCTTAAGGAAGGTCAAGGCGGAAGCTAGGTCAAGGAATTGTTTTCATTGCGGAAGGTCAGGACACAACAAAAGGAAATGCCCTGCAGGTAAAGGGATAGTTAATCAGCCCAGGAAAAAAGCCAGGTGTAGTGGCACGTGCCTTTAATCCCAGCGGTGCCTCCAATTGTAACACCCAATTCTGTGTTACCCCCTCGGTACAGTTCGCACCAATGTACTTTAAGCGAGTCGAACAAGGGCCTGGAGATTGAAAGAACACACAAAGAGACCTGGGTCATTCGAAAGGAGATCAGCGGAATGCCGTTTATTTAGCCTTGGGGAAAATCTTATATACCCCACTCCTGCCCAAGGAATTCCACCCAGGCAGGTGGGAAATTACCATATCTAACTGCTCCACAAGGACTTCCACCTAGTCAGGTGGGAAATTACCATACCAACAATAGAGTCAACAATGCCCTACAGCTAATCACCAGGCAGGGCAGAGGGAGCACAGGAACAAACAGGATGCTTAGTCATCTGACCAGAAACTGTCCTCAAGATGAGCCCCAGGAACAAGGGCAGACCCGGGCCCTACAATTAAGATTATATATATATATATTAAACAGTCCATTTAATAAGATGAATTATATATGACTTTACACAGTTTTTTTAGATATGAGTGGAATATTTTAATGTATCTGTCCATAATAGAATTTATAACACAGGTATCTTTTTTCTTTAGTAAATCTCCTGAGTATGAAATAGGATTCTAAGGATGCCATCTTAAAGCCAATCCAATATCTTAAATAGGGTGTTATTTATAGAAGTAACGTGTAATAGGCAAAGTTAAGAAATGATCATAAAGAATTATATATTTTAATTATACTTGATATTCTTCAAGTAAAAAAATGGATGGGACTGGAGAGATAGCTCAGCAGTGAAGAGCACTGCCTGCTCTTTCAAAGAGTTCTGGTTTGATTCCCAGCACCCACATGGCAACTCACAACCATTGTAACTCCAGTCTTAGGGGATACAAAGCCCTTTTCTGGCCTCTGAGGGCACCAGGTACACATCTAGCACACAGACACACATTCAGGCAAAACATATATACACAGAAAATTTTTAAAAATGAAAGAAAAAACATATTCCATACATTTAGATTTCTTAATGGCTGATGAAGTTTTCAGATAATTCAATAATGTGAAAATAAATGTACAGTCCCTAGACAGACATTAACATGAGAGCATTAAGTTGTAATAGGCATTATCTCAATAAAGAGGAAAGGGACATGCTGAACAGAGAAACTATCCCTCAACCAAACTTTCTTTTTGAGGGACATATATATATCTTATATACACAGATAAATTTACACCCACACATAGACACATGTGATGTGTGTGTATATGTGTGTCTATTGCTCACACAAATAAAAGAAAAGCAACTTAAATTAGATGCCATGGTAAATCAATGGTTATTTGTCTAAGAAATCCTTATTCACCAGGACTTATGTATGTCTTTTGAAAATGAATGAATTCTTGTAAAAAATACCAATAACAAGAATGGTGATTGCCAGGCATGTTGGTGCACACCTTTAATTCCAGCACTTGGGAGGCAGATGCAGCCTGATCTCTGTGAGTTCGAGACCAGCCTGATTAACAGAGCATAGTTGCAGGACAGCCAGAACTGTTACACAGAGAAACCCAGATTTTCTGGCAAGTAATTTTCAGACATTAATTATCAAGCCTTATAACAACCTTTCAACTTAAGAATTGTTATCTCATTTATAGAAGAAATACTGAGGCACTATGGAGCTAAGGTGAATAGAAGTGTATATATGTGTACATTCTATGTATGTAGAAAGTTCTATCAAGCGTAAGCATATTTATCCTTAATATTATATCTGATCATTATTTAGGTTGAAGGTGGCTTCATATTTTTACAGAGAACATGAAGTAGTATAAGAGACCAACTCAATACTGACTTCAGTCTGGAACATGCCTTAAGCTTATACATTATTTTCAACACAACTTCCTCCCCTACCCTCCCAAGACATCTAATCTTGTTAATGCTTCTACACCCATTCTTCATTTTCCTTTGAAGTTGGTCACAACTCTCACACCACTCTAAAATGTGCTTCTCTTTCTTAACAGACTATAATGCTGTTAAAGTAGGAGGGGATTGATGAACCATTGGGAATGGACATAATAAATGACTGGAAATCACTGTATTTTAACAATAACATAGTATCACATTGCTCAAAGTATATAGGTAAATTTCAGTATATTTGAGTAAACACATCAGGTACTGTCTTTCCTGTAATCAGCATCACATTGACCAAAAACACTAGGCAGCAGGAGTGGACTACTAGCTTAAAACATTCAGAATTCTATCACATAAAAGATTGAAACAATGTATTTATGAGGTTCTGATACTTTCCTAAGCTCATAGTAATATTTTAAGTATGGAAAACTTTTATAAGTATGACTACAAATATACTAAGCACAAATTAAAATATAGCCATGTCTACATATGTATCCAAATTTATTAAGTTTTACTTTAATTCATTTCAAACATTCTTATGAAAAATATTTTTGTCACATACATGATATTGTGAAATATTAGCTTAAAGGGATATATTAAAACATAATATTCTACATTTATAAATGTATATGTATGTGTATGCATATACACATATTTGTAGATAAAGAAGTTTGTGTAAGTATATATATATTTGTGTATGTATATATATATTTTTTTTTCATTGACTGAAGCTGGTACATTTTAAATAAAATGTAGACTTTTTAAGCTTCTTTCCCAACATTCTAGAGTCACTCAATGTAGTTAGTCATTAATTTTTTAACTGTAAGTTGGGCTTCTTAACATTCATTGCACATGCACCAGAACCATCCATTCTTCCTGTCTTTTGAAAGAAACAAATGGCTTCTAGCTGACTCTCATGAATCTGACAGTCTTTCTTTCTGAGCCCCATAAAACTGTCTAAGTGATACAAACTTCAGAATATTGAGTAGCTAATTTTCTACATTTATTCAACTGTAAATACACAGCTTTGGGGAATAGAGAAAATCTGGTCAAATGACATTAGCCAATAGCTAGCCTCAAATACTAGCCTCAAATCTGTAGTTTTAACAAATAATTAAAAATTTAAGTAACTACATTAGACTCTTACTCTCATTTAAAGGTCATGTATTATCAAGACTTCAATTGGATGTCTGAGGGCATTGTGATGATGTAGATATTATGCTTCTAAAGACTAGTTGAATAAAGGCGATTCAATACTGTTACAGATGGTCACCAAAAGCCAGAAAATGACAGGCCGACAGAAAACCACCAGAAGAGTCATTGCTGAGTAACATAGAGTATGGATATGCTGGACAGATTCATATACTAGGCAGGTTGCAGTAAGCTGATGTGATATTTCATGAAACTACTTAGAATATAATGAAATTTAAACCTTAGGAATTGCTATTTCTGAAATTTTCCATTAAATAATTTCAGGAGATATTTGACTTCAGGTAAGAGAAACCAAGAAAAGCAAATCAAGGATAAGGGATGACTGCTTTATCCTGTGATATATAGCCCAATTTCTACATCTTAATCTTGAAACACATTGATGGCAGAGGTTAGAGTGAACATGTTCTCTCTTCTTCCTGTAAAAATTTCCAATACTAGCTCATAATTGAAGCATTTCAGGTTATTTCTTCCTTGATATTTCTACCACTTCTCTGTTTATTAACATGTGATGACAAATCCCTTGTTATTGTTTTTTGTGAATTTCATACCACTAGAACCATATTTTCTTTCAGTTAGCATCTGATTATACCCTAATGCCTACAATCTCCTGATATATCCTGCTTGGCTTTAGAACAGATACAATAGCACTTACATAGAACTGAATGAAGGCAAGCAAAGTACAATGCTCCTATTTTATTGTTCTTTTTTCCTTGTGTTGTGATATAACAAAACTACAGAAATAAACACAAACAAACTTTTGTAGGTTTATGGCTAAAATTCCAAATTTTGTTTTGTAATACTATAAGAATTTGTCCCAACATGTTTTAGGTGATTAACATTTTTGAAGATATAAGTTGAATTTTTTCATATTTTGTATGCTGTATTTAAAAACTGAATGTTGTTAGAATTTTAGTCATAAAGAGCTCCATTTTGTTGCAAAATCAATGCATCATATCAAACAACTAATTAATGTTTTATTTACATATGCCATCATTGTAGATAAAGTAATATCTCTATTTCTGAATGCAAAATCATATTGGAGATTGCTCCATATATGTCAAAATCTTTTGATATAATAGAATATATTTGTTTCCTTTCTGTTTTATTAATACAAAATAATATTTGAAAGGAATATATATCAGGGCTGGGCATGTTGGCTCATGTCTTTAATCCCAGTGCTTTCAGAGGAGAAAGTAACATACCGATCTCTGAGAGTTCAAGGTAACCCTGCATAGCTACATACTGAGACCTGCTCTCATATGATGCAACATTAAGCTAGGCAAGCCCACATAATGCTTTGGGTTTCATATTTTGCATATTAAAAAAACCATCATAGTATGCTGATGCTGATTACCATTTACTAGAAATCTATCTACTTTTAATTATGTTGCATGTTACCATTTAAATTAATGTCAATTGCTAAATATAACTTTAGGAACAATGTTGAACTTAAATAATACTTTAATATTTAATTAGCAATCTACTGTGGTACCTGTAATGATATAGATAGGTAGATAGATAGATATAGATAGATAGATATAGATAATAGATAGATAGATGATAGATAGATATAGATAGATAGATAGATATAGATAATAGATGATAGATAGATAGAGAGATAGATAGATAGATAGATAGATGATGGATAGATAGATGATAGATATTTCAAATATCTCACAAAGTAATTTCCTTTATTTTGCTATTATACTTTTTCAATTACAGAATCCATCTATTAAGAGGTATCTAACAAAATTTGTCATTTTTTTGTTTTTCTTAAACTTACATGTTGAGTAAGTTTGACCCTACTCCAATATTAGACAAGAGTTACCTGTTTCATTTGCTTTTTTTTTTTTTTACTAAATTATGTATTTTGAATCAAAATGGAATTCATTACAGTATATATGGTGTGAGAATGGGACATAACCTTCCATGCAGATTATTTCAAAGTAAGTGGTTAATTAATCTAACCTCAAAGAAGGAGTTTATATAGAGTCCAGGATGAAATTTTGACAGATCTAAAATAAAACCTAGTTTTCCAAGTCCGAATATGGTTTCTTTTTCTTGCTGACATAATTAATATGCCCTTGTATCATGTTAAGCTATAAAATGGTTCATTTAATCACACTTAATTGAATTTATGATTTTATACTTAATTCAGATTTAAATCCTGTAACAATACTATTTATTCTATCCTCTCCCCTCTCATTACAGTGTTTGAGGTAGCTTATCCTACTTAGCAGGTGGAAATACTTAAATTAATTCAACAACTTGAAAATATTATAGGAAGCTAAAATGGGAATGAGGTACTAAACATGGTATAACTATTAGGCAGGGAAGAGAGAACACAGTTTAAGAAATAACATGTATTCACAGGCATCAGCATGAAGCTAGGATATGAAACATAAGTAAGACCTCGGGTTATAAGTTTTCACCTTGATACTTGCAAGTTTATTAATTGTGCATGTTTTGTTTTAATATGTAAGATATTGAGGTAGAGTTGCTATAGTTACATCATCTAAAATTGCTAAAAAAAAAAAAACAAAAATGCCTTCAATATTACTGGGAATATAAAGTGTGACAATGTGTGAAAAATTATGCTAAAAACAATATAGAAACTAATGTTTGTTATATAATGCATTATATAAATATAAAAATTGCAAGAAAAACATAAAATCCAGGAAGGAGAACCATCATACATGGATCTAAATTTTCTGTTTGCTTCGTACGCTAGTATTAGAAGAGAAAACAAATTTAGGAGGCAGTTCCTTGGGTCAGATGATAATTTGTCATGATGTTAAAATACTGTTCGATAAATAACACAGTACAATAAATGAATGTAACTGGCAATTAAGTGCATTATACTAGTACCCATTCCATCCAACTTGTCAGCATAATCTTCACTAGAAAATGAAAGAACTTCCTAGCACCAGGAAGCTGCCAAATAGAATGCAATCAGTGGCTTTATTAAATGGCGCCAGTGAGGAGGTGACTTAGGCATAGTGCAAAGGCAAAGAAAAGGCCTTAAATGTTTGAACAGATAAATGTACCTTTATTTCAGTTTAATAAAATAAGAGACAAATCAATAATTAAAAAGTACTTGACAAACTAATTTAACTGCATAATGAGGGTAATCAAAGGCAGCATTTTGGAATATCAAAATGTAGGAAGTGTGAATTTAATGAAAAAAGAAAAATCGAGCAAGCTAAGGTTAATTTAAAAATAGAAATGCAATATGTAGGAAAAAATATCACACAATTTTTCTTTTTCATTCAAATCTCTGGACCAGGAATGTGAATGATGAAGTTTCAATTTGATGACTGATGATTTCTCTGCCTTGAATCTTTGATCAGTTTTTTGTTACTTCTATATGCTTTAATTTTCTCAGCTGTTAAATAGGACATTAAGCTGTGACACTTGTTTCAAGATCTCAGAATTTAAAAAAAAAAACTGTGAATGAAATGAAAAATGGACAGGGGTCCCCAATTTTCTACACAATCAAATTGGGATAAAGTATTTCAGAAGAAAATAACTATTTCCATCGTCATTATCATGCTAAAGGAGGATACTTATAACAAAACTGTAATCTCAGAATAAAGAAACAATAATTTAAATTTGCTTTATTTCTAAGTTTATTTAGCCTGCATTTCTTGTATGAATTTTCCAGACTTCCCTTTAATTACTGATCAGTGAACACTTTACACACTGACACTGTATCCGTACTCATGTTTTAGAACATTTTTAGGAACCTCTACATTTCTAGATCTAGGGATCAACTTTTCTTTTATGGACTCTATCTTATTAATTAAAATATCAGTACAGAGCATGAATTCAGACATATGTGTTCAGCATTAGGGGTTGAAAGAAAGAAGAATCCTTCTTTCTGTGTGACTACTTCCATATTAGTTTTTTGTGAGATGATTATTGTACAATCTTTTCATAATTTCAGCACTGATGAGGAGAACATCAAAACTCATGATGATATCTCCAGTAACTTTCTTCTCCTTTTCCTCTTACAGTAATTTTATTGGAAACTTATACTCTATAATTGAAAAGATGAGAAGTCTAGACCATGGAAGATTTATTAATTCCACATACAGCAAACCACTTAGTGTATAATAATAAACCAAAGATAAACATAGTTTTGAGCATCATTTTGTATAGCTGGAAATAGGGTTACCTTCTTATTCTATACTATTTAATACTGTTTCCTAGTGAAGATGCAAAAGACTTTAACAGAATCTATCCTACTCAGAATTTAAAAAAACAACAACACAGTATCCTAATTGTTCAAAGGAGAAAGTCTAACACTCGTGTGGTTTAGTTTTATTTTATGCATGTTTATCCAGGTCCACAGAGGATAAGAGGACTACCACTCATTGAATGGGTGGGGGGAGTAAGAAAACATTATAGGCTAAACATCAAGAGTTTGTTTCTGCTTCCAGATAATGGAGATCAGGTGAGGACTACCACACAGGCATCTTACAGAATCCAGCTCACTCATAAGCCAGTGTCCTTCATTTCCACACTCTTGCTTGTGGAGCATTACAGGTGTGTAGTTCTGGTATGACTTATCTTTCTGATGCAGTATGCGTGTGTGCATATATATGTGTATATATGCATATGCATACATCTATTAAAATTATTAAACATTATACAACATGAAGTGTACATTCTACAGGTTTTATCTTAAAGAACACATGTTTTACAATGCCTAACATTTGATTCAAATAAAGGGCAGCTGAGAGAAAAACCTCCAAAACTTTATGATCCTTATCCAATTAGAATCATCCCAATTCCTTGGCTCAGAAAAGTATATATATATATATATATATACTTTATATATATATATATATATATATATATATATATATATACTATATATATATATATATAAAATGCTAATTACCTACACCACTCTAACTAAAAACTTTAATTATATAAGATAAGTGATGGTCATTCTTGGGGTAGAAGCAATGCACAAACTTAAACAATGAGGGGTAGAAATACCATGAATGTGCAACAAACTTGGTGAAAAGCAGAAGATAGCAAGGAAGTGACTAGAAACCAAAGAATTAATTTCTAGGTCTGTTTCTGATACTTCTTTGTTATGTGTGAGCACTAGAGGTTTTCTATTGAGCCTAAATATCCAGGCACATTGCACACAACTTAACAAGTAACAGAAAAGTCTCCAGAGTTTGAGTAGGCAGCCTTACTGCACACACGTTGACAATGTACGCCTCTGCTCTTGCTCTAAGAACTCTGCAATCATCAAAATTGCCTAGTTAAGCATCTCTCTAAGACCTTGTCCTACAGAGGCAGATAACTTGCACCAAATGCTAGGTTTAAAGGTTACATGGTCTCACAATAAATTCTACTAGATTTTGGTTTTCTTTGTCTTTTCAGGTAAGCACAGAAAAAAAAATTTAGCTATTTTTTTCATCTACTTAAAGTTATTAGCCATTTTAGGCTATCAATATTTAATGAACAAAATGATCTTATATGCAGTAATTGAAATAGATATTTTTCATTATCGTTTTAGTGTTCAATTTCATAGCACATGTGCTAAAATAAAACTAGAATGTCAAAAAGAAGGTTAATATGCTCTCTGAAATGACAGAAATTCTAACAATGTCCCAGATTTTAACATTATGCATTATATACCAATACTAAACTGTTGCCAAGCAAACTATATTAAAAATGTAACAATTATGTTCCAATTATTTTTGAGAAAACCTGGCTTATAATTATTTACACATATTCTTGAGACACACTTGTGATATACAATCGTTCTTACTATCTTCTGTATTCTACCTGTAGAAAACCTTGGGTCAATTCCATTAAATGATTACCCTGAGTTCTTACGTGGCATTTTGTTAGTCAAACATTTCATTTGACATACCCTTTCCAACAGTCAGGAAAATGTTTTCAATCTTAAACTTGTTCATAAACCTGAATTGTCTGCCAACTTTTCAATATTTTGTACATCTCCCAATTTTTTTGTGTGCCCTTTCCTCCTCATTTTCAGTTGCCTTGCCATAATGAAGAAAAAAATACATGTCAACACTTTGTGTATTATACACCTTTCTTAGTGAAAAAGTAAAAATTAAAGCTTTCCACCAACACTCTGTCCACACATACTCAGAGATACCATGCAATTCCACATTGGATTACTAGAGAATATAAATGATGGTGGCAATCTCAAAGCAAAAAATTTTAAATACAAAACTTATAAACATAGATAATGATTTCCACGTTGCATGATGAGGCATAAATGTGCTTCTATTACCATAATAAAATGTTTTGAAATTATTTTTAAAGTATGCACATATGATTGTAATTAAAATGCTCTGTAGCATTGTAAATCCAAAGTAATTTAGAGAATAACCTTCATTGCTTTTAGTGGAAAGCCAACATCTGTCTGTTATTAAAGTTATGCAGAGCAAAGAATTCAATTATTTTATTCCAGTGCTGGCTAAACTATGTACTCATTATTGAAGATTCTGATGTTAAAATCAATTACAATAGTATAACAAATTTCCCGTAATTTTTCTACAACTTAGTTTATGTAATTCCCCTTCCACTTTCATCCACAGAACTACTAGTTAAACAGGAAGATGCAAAAAATGAAACTCTAGGTTTCCTACTCACTAAAACTTCTAAAATGACAACCCTTCCTAGACTACTAAAACACCAGTCTTCTTTATTCTTTTCTTTTGTTACAACTGGCTTTGCAAATTCTTTTCAACCACAACCTAGATGTAGGTATTATTCTTATCATGTGAAAAAATTAAGACGTAACAGAGATTATGCTAAGATTTGTTATTTTTTCTGTCTATGACTCTGTGCGTGTCTCTCTGTGTGGTTTTTATCTGTGCACATTCATCTACTCTTTTTCTTACAAGGGTGAATTGCATTTCTGACAATAGAGCTATAGTTCTTTGCAGATAGCCATCATCATGCAGAAATGGATTACTTTTTCCTATTTCCTTTTTGTTGCTTTCTTTTTGTTATGAAGAGAATGAGAGTGTCTGGTTTTGGAAAAACAGATCTCTAATGTTCATATCAGCACTACAGCAAAAGTACTACGTCTTACAACATGAATACTTACTATATGTTTGTTTGAAAATATAAACAAAATAAGTCTTTTTTAGCTGATCACAGATCCAGCATGGGCTTCCTTTTCTCTAAAAGCTAAGAGCCTGTCAGAAATTAAATAGGAGGAAAAATTGTAAGAGATGAGAACAAGAGCAACATCATGGATAAGGGAATAAATTAGGGAAGGTTGATAAAACTATACCTATGTACTGTAAAAACAGTACCTTGAAATAATGAAAAGATAAATAGATCTGAAAATTAAATGCAAATGCTGTTGATTGTTAGTTGATGACAACCCAGGAGGAGGTTTCTTCTCTGAGTCATATGGAATTTTCTTCTTATTGTCATTTTTAGCACCTTGGTAACTAAGAATCTGTTTGACAGAATACTTGTGAAGTCTGCAAATGATTCAACACCCAAACGGATTGCTAATATGTTTTCTGAAAGGATCAGTATTTGAAATTTTGTATCAGGTCGTGGTGGTAAACTTAAACAAAATTACACTTAATAAGAATAAACACAAATATTAGTTTTATTTCAAAAAGTGAATTACATTGGCCTAGAATTTGTTATCTTACAATTTATGTATAGTTTCTGTTGAAAAAATAAAACAAATAGAGATAAAGTTTTAGTTGACCACAGAGCCATAATGTACACCCACAGAGGTAAGAGTAATAGAAAAAATAAGATATTCTAATCTGTCATGGATTATGTAGAAGTGGAAATGACAAAGAACAGGTGAATGTAGTGGCATTTCATTTGTATTTTAATAAATGCAGCTTTCCTGAAGATCAGAGAGTAAAACAGCTCCACTGGTCAGCCTTATAGACCATGTAATGGTAACACATACCTTTAATCCCACACTAATTTGCCATAGAAACGGAGTGGTGTTTGCCTTTAATCCCAGTGGTGCACACCTTTAATCCCAGCCCTAGAGAGGATTACAAAATGGGAGGAGACAGCCTTTAGCCCAAGTCTCATTCTGAGATTCCTGGAGGCAGGACTGCCATTTTCTGCCTGAGGTCAAGGTAAGAGCCAATGGCTGGCTGCTTTGCTATTCTGGTCTTCAGCTTGAGTCCCAGTTTCTATCTCTGAGCTTTTATTAAACATGCTTCAGGAGCAACCACCATTCTAGATGGGATAATCATTAAAGAAAGGTTGAGAAAAATTATAAATATGTACTATGAAGATACACCATGAAAATATGGACAAATTCCCAAGAGCTTCAAATATTTGACTTACTACTATAAAGAAGTGGGGCATCTCAGATTCTGTATTGTCTCTAGCATGGACCTGAGAACTTACAAGATGACAGATCTCCCCTTATAGAAAGGGTGACATATTTTTAGTGAAAGGTGCTTAGGAAATTGTAAAGGAAGGACTTCCATATTACCACTGCCCCACTATGAAAGTGGATTAAATTGGATGATCTTCTAAGGTCTCTTCCAACAAATAAGATTCCACATTTCTATGAAACAATCAGTAATCCAAGTCATGGAACAATAACTAATTCAATATTTTCTACCATTTTACATTCTCTTACTTATTCTAAATTTTAGTTTGGATGGTAGATAATCAAAATTCCCAACTGTCCTAGTATTATAAAATACAATTTGGAGTTCACTTAACAATCATAATTAGTGCCGGGCGGCGGTGGCGCACGCCTTTAATCCCAGCACTCGGGAGGCAGAGGCAGGCGGATCTCTGTGAGTTCGAGACCAGCCTGGTCTACAAGAGCTAGTTCCAGGACAGGCTCCAAAGCTACAGAGAAACCCTGTCTCGAAAAACAAAAAAAAAAAAAAAAAAAAAAAAAAAAAAAACAATCATAATTAGTGAACTCACTGAGATACACGTTTGAATGTTTGCATATTTGTAACATAGCTAGTTGGGTTTATGATTACAGTTTATGCAGTTAAAGAGCAGAAGGAGAGAGAATATGACCAAGGAAGTGAGGAATATGAGGGGATGATCCACCCACTGAGACAGTGTGCCTGAACTAATGGGGTAATAGAGACATGAATAATTCGCATTGGTATAGATTTTGCTTTATTGATAGAGTTAAGGTCAATTTTGTTATATGTATATGTATTTCTGCTCTTGATTAAGGTATTGTGATTGTGTAGTTCATTCAAGAATGTAATGTATAATTATGAAATATAGGTTGTTAATGAATAATCATTGATAATAGTCAAGCTTGTAGTCATATTAGTTAGGTTTTCTAGATATATAGAGATATATTTCAGTTAGATAGGCATTCCTAATATCTTTCAAAGACTACAGAATATGGCATTTAATTGTTTTAATAACTTAGGGCTTTGCATGACAATGAGACACGTCTGCTCTTGGCAGCACCAATCTACTTCAAAAGGAAGATGGGCATCAAAGAGGCTCCTTATTGAGTTTGATAGCCATTTGGGCAAGAAACTGCTCTTGCCTGGACTATTGCATAAACTGGACACAGAGAACACGCAGAGAAAGGACTGCTGAACTTGCTTAAAGGTGAGATGGTCTTTTAGGGTTCCTGATTCATGAAAGAGTCTGTGAGAGATTCTGCAGGACACGGCAGATAGTGACTGAACTGCCTTTGAAATTTCCTGCTTCATGGAAATGTCTGCTGGATACTATGGGCCTGTAGGCCGAAGATGGATGCCCCAATGGTACAGAGAAACTTTGGGTGACTGTCTAGGCAGCAAGATGTCTCTGTCACTTCTAGAGTTTTGGAAGTTGCTTACCTCTTGTTTACTTAGGTAATATTATATCCTACTGGAGTCTTTGATGGAGTTGAAGAATAGTTATAGTTGTTTCCCTTTGTTATGATAAAAGATAAAATATAAATATTGTAACTGTAATTCTTACTTGATAACTGTTTTGTTATATGTAATTTTGCTATGTTAAAGTTAAAGCCTTCTTTTTTCTTTAAACAGAAAAAGGGGAAATGATGTGGGAGAGTCTTCTGTTTGTATTGATTTCATTGGTTAATAAAGAAACTGCCTTGTCCCATTTGATAGGCCAGCCCATAGGTGGGTGGAGTAGACAGAACAGGAAGAAGGAAGTGAGGCAGATAGCTCAGACAGTCGCCATGCCTCTCTTCTCCCAGACAGATGCAGGTTAAGATCTCTCCTGGTAAGCCACCCCTCATGACGCTACACAGATTACTAAATATGGGTTAAAGCAAGATCTGAGAATTAGTTAATAAGAGGCTGAAACTAATGGGCCAGGCAGTGTTTAAATGAATACAGTTTGTGTGTTGTTATTTCGGGGCATAAGCTAGCCAGGCACCCAGGAGCCGGGTGGCAGGAACACAGCCCGCACCTCATCACTACAATGGGGGTTCACCAAATCCAGCTGGACTAGGACTGAAGGAACATGGGATCAAACTGAACCCTCTGAATGTGGCTGACAATTGGGGCAGACTGAGAAGACAATGATAATGACACTGGGATTTTTCTCTATGGCATGTACTGGCTTTTGGGGATCCTAGTCTATTTGGATGTACATCTTCCTAGGCCTGGATGGAGTGGGGAGGGCCTTAAGACTTCCCACAGGGCAGGTTACCCTGCCCTCTCTTAGGACTGGAGGGGGAGTAGGAGGGAAGCAGGTGGAGGGGAGGAAGTGGAAATTTTAATTCCTAGTATTAGTAAAGTAATAAAAAAAGAGACTACTCATTTCCTCATGTGAAGCTAGGGAACAAAATTCACATCAGCAGATTGAGCTAAAAAGCTCTATGTTATACTATATAACCCCTTACCTCACTATATTATGATATGCATACAGACAAGTAATTGTGGACATATGTGTGTATATGTATAGTACAGGAAGAAATACGTACATATATACATGAATTATATAACAATAAAGGTGAAGGAAAACTAGGCAGTGTGAGGCAATGTCAAAGCCATTTGAAATAGAGCATGAAGTGCAAGATTAGCAAGCTATTGGCAAGTGTTCAGGTGATAATTAACACTTGTTTATCAACAAAAGGAAAAATTCAAAAAGAACAGAAAAATGAAAGAAAAACTCATGGCTTTAGTGATAAAAATCTCAATAGCAAAGTAGAAGCAGAAGGAAATACCACCACAGGGTTATAGAAATAGGATAAAATGCAACATTGCATTTTTTTAAATTTTCCTAAGAATCATGATTCTTGTTGTTCATTAGTATTTGAAGATTGGTACATTCAGTTCTCTTACAGACAGCCTAGAAAATACAAATAATATCCATTTTCTTTCTCCTTTTTTTCTTCTTCATGCAGCACATATTTATTTTAATGAGTACATGGCTTTTTAAATGATAGTTGTAAAACAAAATAGCACCATTTGCATATCAGAGTAATCAGTACTACAAGCTTGAATTTTGTCCAGAACAGAAATGGTGCTAAAGAGAATCTGTCTCATGTTGATCAGTTCAAAATCTGAAACTGCACCTTTAGAAGTCTGCAAAAAAAATGATTTAAAAAAACGCTACTTGCATAAGATGCTAAAATGGGGAAAAGGCCTGGTTTAATAGCATGAAGTCAAAAATAAGCAAAGCTAGTTTTGCAGCCCACAGACAGGAATTTGACTTTTTCTTCTTATGACCTGGGACTTGATTAACTCCCTACAATCTGATGACAGCATTTCCCAGTCTAATGAAACTCTTCTGGTAGCTCCAGCAATGTGATCCAAGACAGTAACTCATATTTTCCTATTCGAATGACATATTCCCCAAAATTGTTTTCTTGATATTTTTTCTAATTTTCCTTTCTTAGACTCTTCAATCTAATGATCTTTCAATTCTATCAACCTAATTATTACCTTTGTATGAACAGATTCAAAACTAGGTAATTATCATCACCTACCTCTTTCTTAAGAGAAACACCATAGGTTGTACTATCTAGCAGGTAACTCTAGATGTACTCTGTTTGATCTTCAAATCAGAGGAGTTAAATAATTTTTAATTGAACTCAGATACTTCCTCACAAGTTACTGCCTCTCCTCTCCTTTTTATAAAAAAACAAACAAACAAACAGGAGAAAAATATAGATACATAGCAAGAGATTCAGGCACAGGACTATATTGTATCTTCTCTGTGTACCTAAAAAAAGAGTACTGCTAAATAATGCTCCCTAATGCCAGCTAAAATTATCCTACTTCAGGTTCTTCATGCTTGGGGAATTGCAATAAGAAAACAATTAGTTCCTACTACTTCAGTTTTTCTTCCATCTATTTTCTTCACATTTCTCAGATCATTCTTTTTAAAACAACTAATATTCTTCTAATACTTAAAATCATTGCCTCCCACCCAAACAATGATCATATAATGCACATACATTAAAGATCCCTCCAATAATTTACTAGATGTATGGAAGAAACTGAACTGTATTAGAGCATACAGTAGTGTTTAAAATCTGTTTCTTTTTGTTAGCACAACAGAATATAACATTTTTAACAACTGCTATTCAGGAGAAAATTATTTTTCATAGTTCTGGAGGCTGAGAAGTTCTGGAGGTCAAGATCAATGCAGTGATAGTTTATAGATATGGTTGAGGATTCTCTGTGCCTCTAAGATGGCACGATACTACTTTGTCTTCCAGCATAATCACAGTGTCCACACATGATAGACAAGCAAAAGAGAAGGAACCAACTCTTTAGACAGCTATTGTTGGGGCCTGAATCTTATCTATAAATAATCACTGTCATAATTTAATCACCTTATAAAGATACCACATTTGAATACCAGCTTCATATTGTCAATAAAGTTTCTGCACATAAATTTTGGGAACATTCAGAAAATAGCAGTGGAAGCCAGGCGGTGGTGGCGCACGCCTTTAATCCCAGCACTTGGGAGGCAGAGGAAAGCGGATCTCTGAGTTCGAGGCCAGCCTGGTCTACAAGAGCTAGTTCCAGGACAGGCTCTAGAAACTACAGGGAAACCCTGTCTCGAAAAACAAAAAAAAAAAAAACAAAAAAAAAAACAAAAAAAAAAAAAAGAAAAGAAAAGAAAAGAAAATAGCAGTGGTGAAACAAGGATATATTGAAATATAATCCTATCTCAAGTTCTGTGACATTTTTAAATGATTGTCTCCAAATGCAGGGTTCATAGTAGTCTTTAAATATTAATAACAATCATTTATACCAGTATAATATTTTCCACATCTTAAAATGGAATAACCACCAAAACATTCTGTTAACTAATATGTAAGGAAGCCGTAATTATCATCTAGACTTTGAAACTACATTTAGGTGATAACTCTGCAAAATAGAGGAATACTGTATTAATGATAGCAAATTAGAAGCCATCTGTTTGTAGCATTGGTCAGTGTGAGACACAGCCTCACAGTTTTCTTATTTCCAACCTAATCCTTTATTTAACAGATGAAAAAAATCAATAAGCAGATTGACTTTTTTGTTGTTCTGTTTTGACATAAGGTATTCATAGCACAAGATGCATAAATTTATAAACAAAATTTCAAGAAAAACTTCTACAGTTTTTAAAAAATGAAGTAGAGAAATAAGATGGGATAGAAAACAGATATACTGGAAGACTAACAGGGACAGTATGTTGTGAGTACAAATTCAGTAATGAGATGAGTGATGGTGTTTGATAAGCAAATTGAAATCATCAAAATCTAAAGAAATTCAAACCTGTGAACTACAGAAACTTAGGAAGAACTAGAATCAAGTGAATAAAACACTGGTCTATTTGCAAAACTGTGTTCTTATCCTTCCTGTACTATTTTATTGTTTGAGGTATTTGAAAAATATTGATCTGTAGAACTGAAATACTCTCATTGGTAAAAATGAGAGCAAACATGAGAACGATGACATGGTAATTCAAGCATTAATTATATAAAATCTAACACTGCAATGCAGGTGCTTTCTCTCAAAAAAAGGAGGGCAGGAACTTTTCCAAAGACATGAGAGAGAGAGTGACACTGAGCGGTGCTGTCACATAGTAAGGAATACTTCAAACCTAAAATCCAAAATCAATTTGATTTAAGCAATTACATTTTGTAGAAGAATCAACAACCAGAGGGATTTCATCTTATAGTGTATGTTTAAAAATAAAAAAAAAGGAAGGCTTGAAGACAAATGTTTTAAGATAAAGAATAGTTAACAATGAAGAAATATTAACCCAATTATGGCTCAGAGCTATCTAGGACTAGATCACCTGACTGCTCTTCTTAAGAAGAGCATTGCTAGGAAAGAGGTTCATTCTTGATACTGAATGATAGAAATATGAAAACGAAGGAGTTCTAATTTTCATGCTACTCTAATCCAGAGTTGCTGATTTTATATTGGTTCCTAACGTTTTAGAGTTTAGGTAAGTAGAACTGAGTAACACAGAAACTTCTAAGCACTCTATTTGATGACATGTGAATAGGCATATGAAGGATACCTGAACCAAGTGTTTTGTAGAGTAGAAATCAATTCGCAAATAAACACCAGAGAAGATATGTTGTCACTTAAATTTACATAGTCATTGGCATACCTGCAAAGTAACTGATTTCACACATCTTTCCTCTGTAAAAAGATTTTTTAGTTTGGCTGGCACTAATCTTTGCAAGCTTGTCAAATGCTTAAAATGAATTTACTAGAAAAAGTAGCATCTGGCCAAACTAATCATAGGCAGTTGTCAGCTACTTTACTGAAAATCATCAGTAGAAATGACCAAAGGAAGGGAGTTTTTAAAAGGCAGCAAATTCAACAGAAGTACTACTTTAGTACAAATTTAGTAATTAATCTCCATGAAGGCAGACATCAGTGTTACAAATAACACAATTTGTCATTAAGATCTAGCACAGAGCTATTCTTACTACCATCAGAATCAAGAAGGGATTTTACCAACAGAGAACAGAACACTTGAACTCTTTGAGGAAAAAAATTAAGATCAGTTGTTCATGAATTGTGAACAAAGAGAGTTCAGAGGATTTTAAAAAATATTTTTCTTCATTTTACTTAACTGGTCAAATGGCATATTATATTTTACATTTTGTAAAATGTCAGGCAATACAGAGCTATGGCCCACCTATTGTGATAGTATTTTAATGCTGATGTGAAATGCCAAGTTTATTATGTACTGGAGGAACAGCATCTGGTATTCATGATTATGGAAATGCAAATGGTATTTCCTTCAGTACTTACTTCTGAGGTTATAAAGCCTTATAAAATATTTGTTACAGCATTTGTTAATCTATTTATAAAAGGTTCATAGTAAAATACATATGTGTCTTAGACAGTAGGAGGATTAGGGGCACTAAAAATACTCTTTCATCCAGAGGACAAAAACTGTGATAATTGTTACTGTAATCTTCTGGCTGGATATCTTCTGAAAACTTAAGATTAGACCCTCCTTTTTATTCTCAACCCTTGTGCTCCACAGCCGCCTATGATCTTCCCTTCCCTCTTTCCTTTATAGAAAAGCATGGCAGCAAGTAGAGTTATCAGATATTTCTGTCATAGTATTTACTAAGTTAGTATTCTCTAAGGGGAGACTAGCCATACCATGTTACCAACAAATGTCAGGTGGAACTACTTCAAGTACTTCACCTTCTTAAATATTTTAAGGTGTCCACTCTGATTTAGAATTTAGAATGAATGACCAGTCAAAAACAACAAACACAATTAACAATTGAACACAGTATATCATAGTTTTATTAACAGTTCTTTATAGACCCAAACTCTTAAAAATATAAATCCAAAAAATTGGATTTCTGAAGAATTTCATCCAATGTATTATTTAAAACTTTAATGTTTAATGGGAAAAGAGGTTTAGAGGCATCAAACAAATTAATTTTAAGTACATCTTTTCCATTAATATCTAGGACAACTAAAATATATTAGTCTAGCTCTTCACGTAACTAAATTCCTATTCTTCATCAAACACAGGGTAACATATTCCAAAGGCGATGCAATTTCACTTCTTTTTCTTTCATAATCTTTGGTTATTATTTCAAAATGTAGCAACTCCACTGGGCCACTATGCCGGCTTTTCAACTTCAGTTTACAGTATGTTGGAAAGTTAAAAGACAGACCTCTGACTATCTGTGGAAACTTTACATAAGCCACACTACCTTATTAAGTTCAAGATTCATCTCAAAAAGAAGGTGAAAAACCATACTTTACCTCACAGAGTTTGGGTGAAATACAAAGTAGACAATTCACACAAAACCACACTTATCAGTTGCCTACTCTGCTAAATTCTTAATAAATGCAGTGCCTTTGTGTTGCTTGACCCTGAAGTTTTAGTTTACTACTCTGTTTATTTCCCTTTCTCACTTAAAAAAAGATATACAAATATATATACACATATGGTAGCAACTTGCCTAGGAAAGGCACATATCTAGGGACAGTTGTTCAAACATGCTATGCATTATAATAGTTTCACAGAGAAAATTAAATGCCCACATAGCTGTAGCTATGTTCAAGCACTGTGGTGGCCTTCAGGGATGGACAAAATGAAAGTTCAATGGAAGATGTTACAATTCCATTTGTTGTACGCAGGGAAATCCTACATGAAGAGAATGAGAACCTACCTGATTAGATTTCCACTTGCAACATATTAGAGGGAATCTAAGGGAAAATAATACAGACAGGCATATAGAGGTATATTGTGGGAATAATGAACAGAATGCCATTCAGTTCATCTGTAGAACACAGACAATAATTAATAACTACAAGAGAGATTTTATAACCCAGCAACTTGGTTTCAGAACAATGGCTTTGGAATTTGATTGTTAAATATCATTATGATCAGTTTTATGCATAATAGGAGCCCCATATGATACTTGTGTTAACTCATTTCAGCTCTTTATTGTCTAAAGTAATACTTTTAAACGTTTTGTTTTTTTACTGTGATTTTTTTTCCAAGCAGTGCATTCTGAATGTGGGAAAAAAGAGCTATGTGTTACTTTTTAATGATTTAGTGACTACAATGTTTGAAAAGGAAGGTGCTAGATAGAGAGGTTTCATCAAGCAATGATGATATCCAAGTTATTTGCCCTTTTATAAATCTAAACTCAAAGAATACATCTGATTGTCAGTTCTGTTCCTAAGCAACATCAACAAAAGGTAAAATGTCATCTGTACTGGTCCCTTTACTGCAAACCACAAAAGAAATCTCAAGAAATAGCAACAAAAAAATTTTGATTGTCTCATCGCACTACATGAGACAATAAAGAAGAGGAAAAGCCAGAGTTAAAATGAATTCAGGTCAAGAAAAAAGGAAAATGCTTACATTATATTTGTTTTCAAAAGAAAATCAGATTCTCCACAAGTTCAATTATTTTTTTCTTAATTTGAAAAATACAAGTGGACCTTGTATTCATTAAACCAATAGTAAAGTGTTGTTATATATTACAGAAACAAAATTTCCCCAAGTACAACAACCATATCCAATTAAATGAGGTGACATGATGTATAAAAGTAAGAAGAACTGGGTCTAAATAAAAGAAAAAAAGATACTAAGAGAGATCATACATAATAAAGTTGGCTCCATTTAAAGTTGTCATGACATGACCAAAAACAAAGTAGCAAATGATGTAACTTACAGGGTAAAAAGAAATCTTTTGATAAAGAACGCTTCCTTTTCAATGTCTAAAAGGAAGGATATATGCACATTTATTCAGGTTCTTTACTCCTAGTCCTAGAATTCATGTATCTTTTCACCTCATGCCATGTTGCCATGTTGCTCCTTGTCATCTTTCTCTTTAATACTCTAGTTTGCTACTCTGCATCTCTCAAAAGGGCATACTAAACAGCTTCTGCCTATATACCACTTTTCTCTTAATTCCCATTACCTGAAAATCCTCCATGTCATATTCTCAGACCATATCCACTTATATTGCCCTCCTTCTAAACTAACATAACAGCACCTGCTATACTTCTCATATTGTTTCCCCCAATGCCTGAGTCCATGAAAAGGGACATACGCCATTCTTTCCTGTGACCATTAGATGATGAAGATAGGAGCTATACCTGGGAGTCCAGAATCTTAGTCCTAATTGTTAATGTTTGGGGAGCTGCTGTTCTTTTACTGTGTGTAAGTGGTTAACTACATATGGAAGACTAAGATACTGAACAAACTAGTTGCTACAAAGTTTCATCAAATTTTTCTTTAAAGTAAGTGAAGTGAAATAACTAAGCTAAATTTAATCCTTCAAACTCCTTAGCAGCAGGTGATAAGTTAAACTTCAAAGTCCTTATAAGCAAATACATTGATCAGCTTAGGAAAATTATACATTTAAAAAATACAGACAACTCTTTGCTCTTTAGCCTCGGGTGTGATAGGTGGTGAAATAAGATTGTGATTCAATGTGGGGCTCTGTCATTTTCTTCATCTATCGCCAGGTGGAGGTTCTATGGTGATATGCAAGAAATTCATCAGTATGGCTATAGGAACTGGCCTTTTCAGGCTCCCTCTCCTCAGCTGCCCAAGGAACTAACTGGGGGCGTCTCCCTGGAAACCTGGGAACCCCTCTAGGGTCAAGTCTCTTGACAACCCTCAGGTAGCTCCTTAAATTAAGATATATGCTTCCCTGCTCCCATATCCACCCTTCCTATATCCCAAGCACCCCATTCCTCAGCAGAAGGAGAGAGAACATGAGAAAGAAAGTCAGGACTGTGAGGGAACCTCCAGCTGGCGACAGATGGGGAAGGTGACTGAGCCCCACATTGGAGCACTGGACTGAGCTCCCAAGGTCCTGATGAGGAGCAGAAGGAGCGAGAACATGAGGGAGAAAGTCAGGAACGTGAGGGGTGCGTTCACTCATGGAGACGGTGGGACAGAACTAAAGGGAGATCACCAACTCCAGTTGGAATGGGACTGATGGATCATGCGACCAAACCCGTCTCTCTGAATGTGGCCAACATTGGGGGCTGACTGAGAAGCAAAGGACAATGGCGCTGGGCTCTGATTCTTCTGCATGGACGGGCTCTGTGGGAGCCTTCTCAGCTTGGTCGATCACCTTCCTGGACCTGGGGGGAGTTGGGAGGACCTTGGACTTAGCATAGAGTGGGGAACCCTGATGGCTCCTTGGCCTTGAGAGGGAGGGAGGGGAGGTATGGGTGGAGGGAAGGGGAGGGAAGGGGGAGAAGGAGGGGAAGGAAGGGGGAGGAGGAGCGGAGGGAGGGGGGAGGAGGAGGGAAGGAGATGGAAATTTTTAAATATAAAAAAAAATAAACCATGAAAAAAAAAAGATTGTGATTCAATCTGTAATCCCAATTTAAGATTAAAACATATTCTTATTTTTGCTCATTTAAAACATTGTCATTCTCCTCAGTAGGAAAACCAGTTGATTTTATAATAAAAAATGATAGAATGATGAGGTGTTGAATATTCATCTTGAAAAAAAGTAAGTAGCAGTGGGTATGGGACGATATAATCTGAAGAATTAGTACTTGGGAGGCTGAGGCAGCAGAAAAAATAGTTCAAAGCTATACTGGGAAATGTAGAAAGTTCCAGGGCAGTTAGGATCACATAATGAGATTGCTTATCAAAACAAAACCCTAGTAGACACTTGCACCTGTGGCTTCAGTTAAACTGCTAGTTTAACTATTCTATTCCCAAGGCATTAACTAAACTTTGGGCCAGAATAATTTAGTATTTGGCCATAATACTGATTCATTTCTGAGTGTCTTTTTGAAGCCATTACCCAGGTGCTACCTGGAAGTACTTTTGATCATGGTTTCCAATGTAAGTTCTATCTTGGCTACAAGGAGTAAATAGATTGAAAAAAAAGTTTTTGTTAATTTGTTGATCAGTTATGGTGACTTAGTTTTAACATTTTTCAGACAGTTTCTATAATGAAGGAACCACAATACATTATCCACTTATATACCATAAAAGTAGCATATGCTAATTTGAATGTTTACTACATATTTGATCATATTCATAGCCACCATTAAAATCACAGTTTCTAAATGGGTATGCCAATATTTAGCCCAGGGTGACTTCTAGAGCTGGGTTATGAACCCCATATGAAATAGTGGATTTGTAATAGGATTGACAATTTTAACTATAGCAGCATGAACAACATGGACGATAATAAAATCCCTGCTTAGATATAACTCACACAAAAAGAAAAAGTCAGAGGCTGTGAACAGCTCAGTACACTTATACCATTTTTCAACCCATTTGAAATCCACAGACTTCTGTATTCCTTTCCGAGCACTACCTGGTAGTCTTTCAAAAATTCTGTTTTGTCTGACCAAAAAAAAAAAGCTATACACACGAATATGTCGTATGACTCCCTATGAAACATTTCCCCCTTTATCTTCATCTAATAAGAGTGCCAGTGAGACTTTCATGAAATAAATGTTATTCTTGCCTGGCTTTGCCTTTCATATCAATAACCCTGGGAATAGACATGGTCAGTGAATCAGAAGAAGTAATAATGTGCCCTGAAGATGCTGATTTTTCAAAGACTGTTAAAGTAACACTGTATTTTAAAAGTCAGTGTAAAGCTAAAAAAGGATAAGACTGCTTCACAACAATCTAATTAGCAATTTGTTTTATTTCTTGAATGTAAAAGGAGTAGGTGCTATTTTCTTTCATGAAAATAAAAAAGACTCTGGAAAGCAAGCATTTTAGGAAGCTCTATCAAGAACAATAAAGATAGTTGCTATTTTATTTGCTTGCTTATTTAATGATGCTAGAGATCACACCCTAAGCTTCAGCCACTTTGGATAAGCCCTCTATCACTGAGCCACACCCTAATCCTGTTCTTAACTTTATAGCTAAGGTATTACAGTACTCAGCCATCCATGGCTAGCTACACAATGAACCTTTTGATAGTTGGCAATAACAGTGCTGGAGAAAACATTGCCAGCCTGTGACAGAGTGACTGTTCTTGACTGTAGATATCCTCTTCAAGCTCACTTTCAGAAATAGAATAAAACAGAAGTGATCAAATTCATATTAACTGTTACTGGTACACTTTGGTAATTAGGTATGACAGACTGAGCTCTTTTTGTTTCCTCTTACCTCTGATGTTTGCTAACAATTCAATAATATAGCATTTAAACATAAATATAGCATTAAAATCATCTTCCAAATTGCTGTGTTTATCACACACACACTTCACATTTAAAAAAAACACTACAAGCCTGTGTGGTGGTGGTACTAGCCTTTAATTTCACCATTTGGGGGCAGAGGCAGGTGAATCTCTGTGTCTGAGACCAGCCTGGTCTACAGAGTGAGTTCGAGGACAGCCAGGGTTACTCACAGAGAAACTCAGTCTTGTAAAAATTCACCAACTAAAAAGCACACAACAACAACAACAACAACAACAACAAACCCAAAAAAGCAAACAAACGAAAAACACTAGAAGGCCAAAGTCAAGCAGGACAATGAAGATCATATTTCCTTGGCAAACAAGAACAATTGATCATAGATAAGTTTCATGTGTATGACTGATTTTCCTTCAAAAAAGATAATGTTTACAGATAGGATATTCTACCTTGATTAGTAAATGCAGAAAATTAAATTGTACTTTACAAAATATTTGCACTTCATTATCATTTAAAATCTCAGTATAGTTAAAAAGATACTATTACATACTAACTATTTCAAATGAAGGTAAATCTTAGAGAAATAATTAGTTTGAGGGGAAAAAGAGATGCAACACAAAATACCAAACATTAATTGCTTGACCTCACAAAACACTGAAGTCTTCAGACTTAGTCAGGCAAAATAAACTCTTATACTTTCTAATTTAATGAATGTTCCCTGATCTCAAAGGATAGCACACAAAGTATTGAGCTTCATTATCTCACTTTCTGTGCTATTATACTTTAGTCTTCCTCTAATTTATCGAAAAGCACCCTAAAAAGTTATATGAATGTTGTAACCCTGGCCTCTAAGTTTCTTTTCCTGTTGCTGTGAGATAAAATGCCCTGCAGAAAATAATTTCAGAAAAAGGGTGTTTTGTTACTGACTCACAGCTCATGGGAGGGGGAGTAAAAGGACCTACGCACAGGGATCTCATATCAGATATCCCATATATCAAATATTTACACTTCAATTCATAGCAGTAGTGAAATTACAGTTATGAGGCAGCAATGAAAATAATTTTATGGTTGGGGTTACACAACATGAGGAAGTGTATTAAAGGTTCTCAGCATTAAGAAGGCTGAGAACCCCGATCTAGAGTGTGCAAGTCTTCATACCTGAGTTAATCAAGACAATCCTATGTAGGCATTTGGAAGACCAGAGTACGGGCTGGTCTTCCAAAGGTCCTGATTTCATGTATGCAGAGGTCAGACTCCCAGTGAGACTAAATTCTATCAAGTTGACAAGTGACATCAACCATTCTGCATGAGTGTCAGTATTTTCTCAAAAGAGTGTTTAGCTAATATGGTCTGTAAGTGAGGCACAAGAATGGATGACCAAATTAATTTAAAGCATAAATCTAGTTCCTAAAATAGTCATCAAATGAAACATGACATATTTAAAAGAAGATACACACAAACTACAATTTAAAAGACACCAGGTCTCAATGCTAACACCACTAAACAGACATGTTTTATTAATGATCACACCCTTCAAGAAGGTGGAAAACAGAGGTGTTTATTATTTACTAAGCATTATAGAGTGGAAGACTATTCTCAGTACATGGAGAAGGAAAAATCATTGAATGAGACCCAAAATTTTATGGATGTAACTTAAAACAATCATTTGTTTAGTTTCATATCCTAAATGTTTGAGTGCTTGCCTACATGCATACATGCATGGGCACCAGGTGTTTATGGTGTCCTCCATGTATAGAAGACAGTATAGGATCCTTTGGACACTGTTACTCATCGTTGTGAGAGCTGTCATGTAGGGGATGGGAACTGAAGTTGTTTGCTCTGAAAGAACAGCCAGTATTTTTAAGCACTCGGTTGGCTCTCTAGCCCTTGATGTAACTTTCTATGCATTGAAAAGATGATAATTTGAAAGTAAAGCAGTGTTTATAGTATGTATGACTTCATTAAATATACACATATATAATTCTAACAATATTCCAATTAAAATTTATAATAAAAACTATTGTTAGTTTATCTTAAACTTATAAATCATTTATAGCTTCTCTAGTTTTGTTAATACAATTTCTTTACTGTTATAGTATAAAAATCACAAAACACAGCTTATAAATCCTTAGCATTGATTAATTGTGCAATCTTCACACTTAGGACTTTTTAAAGAAAATCACACAATTTTCTTTTCTATATCCATGCTTAATATTACACATGGCACTTACTAAGTTCTGTGGAAAAACACTAGTGTTTATTACTGCCAACTATAGGCATCATAAAAGGCATAATTAAGTGAAGCAACAGTAGTTAAGATAAACATTACCTTTGAATTTCCTTCCGAGAATGCAATCACGAGGCACCCTTCTAAAATATACACCAAAGAGCATGCTTTTGATCGTTTTATTACCAGATTTCAGCTATTTTTTGCAGTGGTACACATAATATCCAATTAGAACCACAATCTATCTCTCTTTTAATATATGACTCCTGTGACAGAAATGGTTGGTATTGCTTCTTTTCTGTGATTATACATTAAGCCCTTACCTTGCCCTTCCACTTTCACAATACTACTCAATGTCAATCATCTAAACTGTTATAGCAAACATGTGCCAATGATTTTTGGCTGTTTAGGGGCCACGTAAGTGAGGATACTGATGCAAAAATTATCTGACTTATAAGAAACTATTTGGAGATGAGATTAAACTGAGCAATAGTTACATACATTCTCTTTCCAGACATTGAAGTAAAGACACAATGATTTTAAAAAAAATAAAAATAAGCGCAGCAAGAGTCCCTGTGTGCTAAGGCATGTTAGGATTCATCAGACACAATCATATTGATAAAAAGTGGAATAAAGACCTCCTTGATCTTTAGTTGTATGTAATGTGGTCGATGGATCTTGTTCTTTTACTAAGAAAAGAAAGCACAAACATCTCTCTCAGATTAAAAGATGCTTTTATAAAACCCTAAAGTGGGGCTGGAGAGATGGCTCAGGGGTTAAGAGTACGGGCTGGTCTTCCAAAGGTCCTGATTTCAATTACCAGCAACCACATGGTGGCTCACAACCATCCGATATAATATATGGTGCCCTCTTCTGGTATGCAGGCAGAACACTGTATACATAATAAATAAATCTATAAAAACAAATTTAAAAAACTCTAAAATGACATATAACTTGCTGAAAAGCATCAGTTATTTACAGTAATGCCAGATGAACTTTGACAACACTTGCCTATTTATATTTATACAACAAATGTGATTGTTTAAATGAAGCATGCATGAAAATAAAATGATATTTTGAATAAAAATGTAGTATCTTCTTCACCTTTCATAAGCTATGAAACATTTTAAAGTCATGAAATATTACTTTTATGTATTTCTGAAGTTTAACTAACATCAGAAAGTAGGTGACCTGGTTAATGATTTTGCATAAACTAAATACAGACACAGTATCTAGATCAAGAAATACAACATGACCAGTACCCTTAAAGCCCTAGCACATTCCTTTCCAGTCACAAACTCAGCCTAAGCATACCCACTATGATCATTACTTTATCTTAACTAATTTATAGGGATATTTGTTGTAAGGAGGGGCCTGCTTGTTTGTCTTGGCAGCCTGGCAACATTATCCCCAAAATAACCACACAGAAATTGCATTAATTAAAACACTGCTTGGCCCATTAGCTCTAACCTCTTATTGACTAACTCTCACATCTTGATTTAACCCATTTCTATTAATCTGTATATCGCCACGTGGCAGTAGCTTACTGGGAAAGATTCAGCATGTCTGTCTCTAGCAGATCCATTGCATCTCTCCCTGACTCTGCTTTCTTCCTCTCAGAATCCAGTTTTGTCTTCCCTGCCTACCTAAGTTCTGCCCTATCGACTAGGCCAAGGCAGTCTCTTTATTCATTAACCAATGAAAGCAACACAAAAACAAAAGGACCTCCTACACCAGATATTTTTGAAAAAAATTTTTCTGTTAACTACTTTAATATTTGCAGACATGTTTTAAGACATACAAGTAACCATAAAGTCTCACAGTAGGTTTAGATAAAGATAGTAGCTAGACTCAGGTGGTGCTGAATAAACATTCACTGAGATGAATGTGCCTAATGCAATACTATGTCCAATATTGACATAGTAAAGAAGCCTATGATATCAATCATGACTGAGAATGTATTATTTTTGGATACAGCTACAAAAAATGGAAACTCTGTAACAAATGTAGCAAATGAAGAGGTTAGAAAAAGTTTTCTTATCCACAATTGAAGCAAGAAACTCTAGAAAGTCAGAACAGAAGCCTTTCTAAAGAAGGATGGGAATTAAAAAAAAGTCACACAGAGCATAAAATTGCTAGGAAATGGAGGTGATATTTTAGTTTGGAAAAAAAAACATGGAAGACTAGGTTCTGACATAGTCATAGTGAAAATGGTGTAATTTACCAACCAAAAAGCCTCCGGGATATAAAGGCTAAGGTGTTCTAACAGATATAAGTCACAATACCCTGACAAGTAAGCTACACAAGTATTTAAGAAACATTTGTTAGAAGCTCTGGAGTCACCAATCACCTGCATCTGTAAGGTGCTGGACTTGAATCCAAGCATTGCAAAATTAAATAAATGAATAAACAAACAAAAGTGAAATATATTGTACACATTATGCAAATCCAAACAATGTATGGTCAGCAATAATATATTAGGAACTTAATGCAGAGAAGGTAACTCTCACTGTAAATGTTTTCATCACACTTAAAAAAAAGCAACACATGTTTGTTTTAGACCTCATATTCTTTCTCTTATTTTACTTTCTGTTATTTAGGTTGTTATTTTGTTTTCTAGAATAGGGTCTCACTATGCAGCCAAGAATGGGTTTGAACTTTCAGCCAAGTCTTAGCACTAGAATTTCTTCTTCTTCTTCTTCTTCTTCTTCTTCTTCTTCTTCTTCTTCTTCTTCTTCTTCTTCTTCTTCTCCTTCTCCTTCTCCTTCTTCCTCCTCCTCCTCCTCCTCCTCCTCCTCCTCCTCCTCCTCCTCCTTCTTTTCTTCTTATTTTGATAAATAGCCCCTTCATTAAAATTGAATCAATTGTTTAATTTCAAATATTTTATTGAACACTTAGATGTATCTGGATTGCTGTGTGTGCAGTGACTGTGAGTCCAATCAGGGAATAATCTGTGAATCTAAAAAGTCAGTCTATGCAGTGCAGATAGAAATAAAAATCTGAATGTGGAATGTGCTCTATTATCAATAATGCTCCAATGTTGCTACTGACAGCAATAATAAAAAGATAATTCTGTGCAATTGGAGTAAGACAGCCTGTAGACAACTACACAGAGGAGGGGGCAGTTATAACTATAGTAGGATTTTTAATTGCTCATTGTTTACTTCTGTATATTTTCCAATATCTCTGTGCAAGTCTCAAGTTGAAAATATGGCTGAAATTTGAATAGTCTTCCATACAGCAGTGTGATCATGGTCAACTTCTTCATCATTTGTGGGAGCATTTTTTCCACTATAAAATGATTAAGCTGGACTCAGTCCCATTCTGGGTTACTTTTCGCAGTAACTAGGTGACTTCTAAAGTTTCTACTGGTTCTAATATACTTGAATATTTTTCTCTTTCCTCCAACTTTTATATTCTAATATTTGGCATTCATTATCACTTAATGTTTCTTAAAATGTTTTGTTTTTGTTTTCCCCTCAACTTGTATTCTCTACTCTAATTTACATCTTTAGTTCCTAGAGTTTCCAAACAAGATTTTTTTAATGTTAAATTTCCCACTATTAATCATGAGAAGAAAACAGTGTAAATAAATAGTTAGAAATATGACATAGAAACAATACCTATATCAAAAGGCAAAGCTTACTGAGAAAAATATAATTTAATTTATAAGAAATTAACATTGACTGTGCAAAACTTAACTAGTTTTTATATAGTTAAACAGCACTAATTTAACTGAAGGGAAACCAATTTTGGATTTATGTAAAACCTTAGCATTAATAGTGCCTTCAAATACATTAATATAATTTTCCTGTATTGAATAGAATAGTTTTAATTGAACTTTACTAACCCTTTTTGGCTAAATCTCTGGAGCTAACCTATAAAACAGTGCAAGTTTTAAATCAAACTACAAAAATCCTGAGAGATAAAAATTAGAGTGATAGCTCTGGAGAAGAGAGTAGATAAAGAATTCACCAAATACGTCTAGTAAATTATAAATACTTCATACATTAATGTCTATTATATATAAGCATATATTTACATGTTTTGGTATTTCTATTCTGTGATAGAACACCATATCTCAAATCAACTTCTAGTTCATCACTAAAGGGCATCAGGGCAGGAACTCAAGGCAGGTACCTGGACGTGTGAGTGCTTACTCAGTCTGTTTTCTTATATCACCCAAGACCACCAGATCTGAGATGGCACAACCCAGAATGAGACGGACACTTTCAAATCAACCATCAATCAAAAATATCCACCACATGCTTGCCTCAGGCAATTTGATGTGGGCACTTTCTGAACTGAAGTTCCCTCTCCCCAAATGTCTGCTTTTTGTCAAGTTCATATAAAACAAGAGACACTGCACCATACATGTATAATCATTAAAAATAAAAATTAGGAAAAATATAATTGTGGTTATAAAAGATATTTTTTAATGTTTGAGGATATCAAAATCATTATAGCCACAATAATTTCTTTCTTGAGACATATTAACCTGTTAGCCACTAATGAAAGGAACTGTAGACTTAAAATTTATCCCAGAATAAGATAATTCAACAGTATTATTTAATTAATTTCACCAATAATAAGACATTATTTTCTATTTACTTGTGAACTTCAGATATATAAGAATTTATGTTCAGAAGAAAATACTGTTTTTTTTCTTTCTCTACTGGCTTGCCTCTCCTGTCCCAGCAATAATAGCTAACTAAATAACTAAACAAATTCAAATAAAAACAAAACCACTTTCAAAATCTCCAGGCAATGTTTCATAAATGTCTCCCACAAAAGTACCCCTAATGGAAGCGAAGATTGAATATACACCCCTAGGGATCTGCTGCAACTGTGAAATTTCTTTGAAGTCATCTGTTTTATTTTAAAAATTCATGTGGCTTTTGCATTCTACTCAGTAATATATATCTGTTTTAATGTAAAAATTATGTTTTCTTAAATACCTTTGAGTTACAGAGCTCTAGGAAAATATGCTAAGTTGATACCAAAGGCGTGCTTCTCTTAGAAATGCATAATTTTAAATCTTAGCTTTGTGAAGAATAAAGATAATTATACAAATACAGTTTTCCCTACATTCTACATACTTCTTTGTTTTTCTTTCAGCTCAAAGTGATGACATTTCCCTCCATTATCTGTAATTTTGAGGTCTATGCTTTTAGTACCGAATGAGAATATGCCTTTTGCTTTCTATACTGGACAGAAACATTTTTTTCATAAAGTAAGTGCCTGAATTCTAATATTCACAAAAGATGGCCAAACAATTGTCCATTACTTGTGAAATGTAGTACATTCATTAATTAAAGTTTTGATTTATCTTTATACTTCCAGTTTTAAAAGTCTGTTCTGTTTTTTAATAGAAGACGACCATTTCACAAGGACGTAATCCATTTTCAAAAATGAATTAATTATATAGTGTTGATCTATTTTTTATTTCCACTGGGAGAGTGTGAATGTTATACATACAGTATATTTAACACAGTAATGAAGGTGACAGAATTTGACTCAAATGACCCAAAAATTTATGTTAGGGAAGCAAAGACAAATTAGACTCAAATATTAAGGAAAAGCATTTAACTATAAATAACACAAAATGACTTGGCCTTTCACCATTTCTTTTCTTCCTGTAGAGACTAAACGTGAAAGTTTTTTTTCTCCTGAGGCTTTGGTAACAAAACGTTAGTAAGAAAGGAAATGGATTTTGAACAGTGTTTTGACAAATGATAGTCAGTTGTCTTAGAGGACAAGGCAGGTGAGATTTTCAAGCATGGGATGCAGCAGGAAATTGTACACAGAGACAGGATTATTATAAAGGAATAAAAATGGCTCAGGAGAATATATGGTGTAGGTATACTGAAAGAACTAGGAGGAAATGAAAGTGGGCTGCAAGCAGGCAGGGTGTGATTAAGAAGTTTTTGAGTTGAAAACTCTTTGAATTTAACAGAGAAAGAAAAAGAGCTAGTCAAAAACAAGTGGAGAGGGGAGATTGCTGCAGCCCAAAAAGTGAGAAAGGAAAAGAGTTATTTGGCAACAGTCTCCTGAAAACACTGGCTGGTTCAATACACAAAGCAAGTAATCAGAAGACAATGGCTAAATTTGACTGTTGAAATAGACAGGGGGAAAGAAAGTCATGGAACTGTTAAAGAAAGAAATGAAAGGATTTGTCAAAAAGCTCAAGACATATGAAAGAAAGAAAGCTGAATAAAATGCATGCTTACATGAAACTTGAGGAGCTAGAAGACATATTTAAGATTATTCTCTTCTGATCTAACAGTCAAAACATTGCGATGGCCTTACTGGTGGATCAAATGTTAATACTATTATTACTATCAGTACTAATGATAGTAGTATAAGAGGTGTGTACTTACTAAATAGCAAGGATCTTATTGTATGCTTTGCATATGTTAGTTCACTTACTTAATCGTACTGCTACTGAAATTCATCATCATTTTCTAGATGAGGATAAAGAAAAATCACTCCCTTAATTCTTTGAAAATATAAATGATACAATTAGAATTTGAAATTTACAATAACGTAAACAGTCTTCATCTGGTGTCTGCCTTTATCAGTTGCAACAATGACCCTAAATACTTGTTATTAATGTTTTAGAAACAATTTAAAACATATAAGCATTGCCGGGCGGTGGTGGCGCACGCCTTTAATCCCAGCACTCGGGAGGCAGAGGCAGGCGGATCTCTGTGAGTTCGAGGCCAGCCTGGTCTACAAGAGCTAGTTCCAGGACAGGCTCTAAAAAAGCTGCAGAGAAACCCTGTCTCGAAAAACCAAAAAAAGAAAAAAGAAAAAAAAAACATATAAGCATTGTATAAAATACAGTCACATATTCTATAATAGAAATGTATTATTAGGTGACGATTTTTGTCCCAACATGAGTATATATTCTAATATTTCTTTGACATTACCAGAAAATACTGAATAATGGGAAAAATGTTATATACAAAGTCCCTTGATCGTGAACTTCCAAACCTAGCAACTGTGAGAAATAAATCTATTTTCATTGCTAATTACCCAAGTATGTGGTTTTCTATTGCAGTGAAATAAAACAGAGTAAGCAATATGTCTTTCTGTATGTGTATCCTATTAATAAAGATATTTAGAATTAAACTCAGTTCTGTTTAATTCAACTCAAGATAAGTAGTTTAGATATGGTCACAAAAGGTATACTAAATATAGGAACTGAAAATAACCACCATAAAATTGACAGGACAATTTATTCTAAACTAAAATTTATATATTTTCTTTTAGAACTGATTCTATTTATTAAACAAATGAAATGAAGAATATTCTGATAGAAGACAGTTAAAATAATAACAGAAATTTTTAGCTAATATTTGAACTGGTTTGATTTGTGGTATTTTATGTATTTCAATTATAATAATATGCTAATGATACATGTTGTTTGAAGTTCAATAATGCCTCTAAGTCAAAGGTATACATTAAACACAAGGAATTCAAAAAAGCTACAACATACTTACTAATATAACTTTCTATTATATTATACAATTTTAACATAGAGTAAAAATACATAATAGTATGAAATCATGATGAATCTTCAATAATTAATCTTCATCCACAGCACAGAATACAATTGAAAAAAATTAAAAATAAGACAAGGATCTAACAATCCTATAGCAGCAAAGAACTGTAGAATAATATTTACAAATGATATTCTGGGCTTTACAGACTCTCCCGTCAAAGGACACTAACAAGATTATTTAGTTTGTAGTAAATTTGGGAAACATGATTTTCTGTCCTTCCTTTAATTCTCAAAAGTTACAGAATACAATCATTACATTATGTCTTTCTCTTATCCAAAAGAAAAAAAACTAAATTTGCACCCATATTATATCACCTGGAGAAAAATATTTCCTTGATCCATCCTCCTTGTACTTCTTAATCTTTTGTTAAGGTAGACAGTGTTGACAAAGCTACTTACCATGCCTTAAAATCTTACAAACCTTCTGCTCCACTTGTGATTTCATTCCTCAATTTAGTATGCAGTGATGTACGACGTGAGTCTGCCTTGAGTATTTCTAATGTGTCTACCCTACTCCTATGGCCTCATCATCAACTATTCCTCTCTTCTGCCATAAAAGATTTTGCAAGTTCACCTGGCACCCATTGAGTTATCTCTGGAAAGAAAGCACTATGCCATGCTGGCAAAACATCAGCTTCATATTTTATGCATTCCAGAGTCCTTTATCTTTAGCTAAACTACAGAACATTATCTTTAAAACATTCTCAAGGAACAATGTCTTAGAATCATTTTGAAGCCAACAAAGTATGATTCCTTTACAGCATACATTTAAGTTCTTATCAACTTAAAGAATAGAATGATGTCATTGTTTTTCACCGCTGAGTAGTACTCTAATGTGTATATATTCCACATTTTCATTATCCATTCTTCCATTGAAGGACATCTAGGTTATTTCCAGGTTCTGGCTACTAAAAATAATGCTGCTATGAACATAGTTGAACAAATGCTTTTGTAGTATGATAGGGCATCTCTTGGGTATATTCTCAAGAGTGGTATTGCTGGATCTTGGGGTAGGTTGATTCCGAATTTCCTGAGGAACTGCCACACTGCTTTCCAAAATGGTTGCACAAGTTTGCATTCCCACCAGCAATGGATGAGTGTACCCCTTACTCCACATCCTCTCCAGCAAAGGCTATCATTAGTGTTTTTGATTTTAGCCATTCTGACAGGTGTAAGATGGTATCTCAAACAATGACATTTTGAACTTTGCATGCAAATGGATGGAAATAGAAAACACTATTCTGATTGAGGTAACCCAGACCCAAAAAGATGAGTTTGGTATGTACTCATTCATAAGTGGATTCTAAACATAAATAAAGGTCAGTGAGCCTATAATTCCTGATCCTAGAGAAGCTAAATAAGAAGGTGAACCCAAAGGAAAACATATAGTTATTCTCTGGATATTGGAAGTAGACTAGATTGCCAGGCAAAAAATTGGCATCTTGGGGATGGGGGTGGGGTAGCGGTAAGGGGTGATAGGGAGATGTGGAGAGAAAAGTGAGGAGGGGAGGATGGGGAGACCCTGGGGTAATGGGATGGTTGGGATGGAGGAAGGGCGGATAGGGTAGCAGGGAAGAAGTTATCTTAATTAAGGGAGCCATTTTAGGTTTAGCAAGAGACTTCACTCTAGAGGGGTTCCCAGGTATCCATGGAGATGTCCCCAGGTAGTTCCTTGGGCAGCTGAGGAGAGGTAGCCTGAAATGGCCCTTTCCTATAAACATAATGATTAATATCTTGCATATCACCATAGAAGCTTCATCTGGCGATGGCTGGAGATAGAGACAGAGACCCACATTGGAGCGCAGGACTAAGCTCCCAAGGCCCAAATAAGGAGCTGAAGGAGGGAGAACAAGAGCAAGGAAGTCAGGACCATGAGGAGTGCACCCACCCCCCCCCCCCAGACGGTAGGGCTGGTCTAATGGAAGCTCACCAAGGCCAGCTCCACTGGGACTGAAAAAGCATGGGATCAAACCGTACTCTCTGAACATTGCGGACAACAAGGGCTGATTGAGAAGCATGTACTGGTTTTGGGGGAGCCTAGTCTGTTTGGATGTGTACCTTCCTGGACCTGGATGGAGGGGGGAGGACCTTGGACTTCCAGCACTGCAGAGAACCCTGACTGCTTCTTGGACTGGAGAGGGAGGAGGAGGGGAGTAGAGGGAGGGGGAGGGAAATGGGAGGTGGGGAGGAGGCAGAAATTTTTAATAATAATAATAATTATAATATAAAATAAAAAGAATAAAATGAATTATTTGATTTGAGGTCTGAAAGGTTTAATAACCCCACACTGCTTAAAAATGAAGACAGGGTAATTTAAAAGTACAGTGGGCTCAAATATAAGTCAACTAAAATCATCATTCCACTTTTCTTACATCAACAAAGAACTTTTATGATTAATATTGCTCATAGCTTCCTTTTAAATCTTCTCATTTAAACTAAAATACATCGGCTAAGAATAGTCTTAATCGATTACCTTTGCTTGCACTTTCCACATGTTCCAGCTCATCAGGAAATTTCAGGATATCTCGGTGTTTTTCCTCACAGATTTCAGCAAGAAAATGCAAAAGAGTTGTTTTTTGATCTGTTGACTTTGTATCTCTGATCTGGAAGGAAAAATAGCATTTTTTGTTACATAAATAGATTTTTTTCTAAACAAGTCAACAAACAATGAGTGATATAGATCATGTTGAGTTTCACTTGAAATTTTTTGAAAAGTAAATTGGCAGTTGCTTCTTTGATGGCATCTAGTGACATAATTCATGATCTTAAAATGAACTTGGTATTTTATAAAGGAGAAAAAACACTAATACAAGTAGCAAATTAAGCCTTAATCTATATTTTCAAAAAATGTCTGAATCATTATGGGAAAATGAACTATTCTTTTTATGAGACACAAACACTCATTAAAGTATTTATAGTAATAGCCTCATTTAATGTGTGTTGATGCTAACAACACTCTGGTCTTTGTATTATTATAAAAATATATTCTTGAAAGATGCATTCATTTGTGAGATTAAATTTATTTCCAGCTATCATTGATGCAAATTAGCATAAAAGAGTCAGCATGCTTTACATATCTTTATTTGCATGGGCCATAAGAAAAAAATACAAAGTTATTTCATACAGAATTATAAACCAAAATCAGATTACACAGTTATGGAAAAATGCAATTATTTATTATATATTTGCTTAACATTGTACACTTTTTAGAGATACTAGAAAAATGTCATCAATAGAATGATAAAAATATTTAAAGGATAGAACAGAAAAAATTAGGAGTCTCTAATATTTTCTTATTTAGATTTCTTATACTAGACAGCTGCAAATGAAATCAAGTATTTACTTAGAAACAATGCATAAATACAAGGCAATGTATCACATTTTTCTCCGTTTATTGTATGTTTTAATTCTATAAACTTTAGATGATGGGTTTATTCACTGGTGTTCATACAGAATAGGGGTTTTTAGTTTTAAGGGTTACTCCGTATAGAATAAATACATTGTCTTCACAAATAGTTTTAGGAATGACTGCAGAGGATACTTGAGCAATTACAAAATAAATTAGTCTTTGTTGTTTTAGTAACTAAAAACAAAAAGAATCAAAATATTATTAAATTAGGCCTATAGCAAATCTGTTTTATGCTAAACCTTTTATCAACTATTTACATCCTCATGAAGTGAACAGATTATAGAGAAGATTAGCCTCAAGATTCCATAAACAATTGGCCACAGGAGGCATAATGTTCCAGGGTTCATCATTATTTCTTTGAGAAATTCTACAAAAATAGTATTGCATATATGGAAAATATTTAAATTGCTGTACTTGTGCTCATTCGCCAAACAGCTTTTAGTACTACAAGGTTGAATCCCACAATCCAGGGACAAGCTGTAAGAACAAAAAGCAACAGGAACCTCAAGGCAGTTTATCTTAAGTATGGCTAGCAGCTATAGAAGAATCAATTGCATGCTCTGGTCCTCAAAGACAACTCTTTAGCTGGGATTACTGTGTTATATGCTCACAAAGTACATCATTTTTATAGTATGTGAGACATTAAAAAAAAACAATCCCTTACAACTTAACATCTGAGATTCTGTCCTCCCAAAATAAGTGCCAAGATAAATAAATAAAAAAACCTCCCTTTACCCCTTCTCAACAGTAAGAAAATTGTCTTTTTCCAAAGTCTATGGAGACAAAGACATACAAAGAAGAGAAAAAGAACAACAAACTTGCACACTGTTCAAGACACAAAATTGTACAAGTATGTTATAGCTGTTAAAATTGTACATAGCTAATAGTGCAAAATAAACAGAAAAATGGTATTGTAGTCATATGCCAATTTTAGGCATTGCCTTTTCTTTGTCAGTCATATGGCAATTTTATGCATTTTCTTTTCTTTGTCTCTGGCTTTACATTATTTTACAGTAAAAACTTCAGCTCTGGCGTGCATTCTTAAACTGCTGAATTTACACATTTATGTGTGTATCAGTATGTGGCTGTCTTGTGTTGTTTGCATGTGTGTGCACATGTGTGAGGATTTGTTTGCCTGTGTGTGTAGGCATCGAGGACATAAGTCAATATCTGGTGGTGTCTTCTATTATTCTCCATCTTGCTTTTTGAGACAGTCTCTCACTGAATGTGAAGCTTGCTATTCCAGCTAGACTGGCCAGCCAGCAATCCCTAAGCTTGCCCCTGTCTCCACTCAAAAGAATTTAGACATGCTCTACAATGCATTTTTTATTTTTAACAGTTTTTTGTTTAATGCGCTTCCTAAGAATCCAAATTCAGATCTTGTATGTGATCACCAAGCACTTTAATCACTGAACCATTTTCAAGCACTGAAAAGAGCTTTCATATTTATTCATCCTCACTGCCACGAACAATATAATTCTACTAGGCAATTTACCATGGTCAATGGTTGAATCTTCCAAAACAAATACAGGATAACATCTCAGTTAAGCAAATATGTTACTATTTCTAATTAAATAAATATGCCTCTTGGAAAAATATGCTTGTGACTTTTTAGAACCATAACATCCCCTTCAAAGCCTCAGCAAACAGGGTGAAGCACCAGCCTTGACAATCTGAGCAGTATCTCAAGTTAGTATAGGAGACAAGGTCTTTATTCTATATAACAATATTTATTTTATAGAAACCCTCACACACAGAGTCATTTTTTTAACGTCGCATGGTCTTTTAATCTTTCCCACATACATAACCTTTTGATCAATCCTTTAAAACTAAATAATATTAAAATATAAGGTATTATATTGTGTCCACACTAATTCTTATGCTGTATCATTTATATGCTGGTTATACTCGTTTTTTCTCAGTCCATGCCATACTATTTGTTTTCAGTTCAGAAGGCAACTAAAAACCTTTCATCAGTCTTACTAGTTAATGACATTTATCCAATAATTTCCTGTTGTAAGTAGACAAGCTGGATATATTCATAGTTTAGGGGTAGAACAAAGGTAATCTAATCAGAATATGTACAAAATCACTTTGAAAGAAGTTGTGGTAGTTTATTAAGAGATAAAATTGATATCTATTTGATATCTGGTTACTTGAAATCATGTTAAAATTTTATATTAATGTCAAATATATAAACAAGGAGGTAGCCAAGTTACAGCTTGCCTAAATCTCAGAGGCAAGTATATTGTAAGTATTTCAAAGTCTGGTGTATCCAAAAGCAAAGCACCTTTATCTTTGTTTCAGCTTTATTCCTTCTTTGAGTCTCACTGAGTAAGGACACAGGATAGACACCTGACTTCTTTTCATAAGCTGCCAAAGGGTAGGGAGACACTACTCCAAAATTGCCTATTTTGTATGTTTTCCAAACACAAAAAACAAAATAGTAAATTTATAAAATAGAACTATTTTGGAAATCTAAAAAATTGTATTATTTTAGTAATCTGACTTAGTGAATACCAATGAAAATCAGAATCATTTCAATAACCAAGAGCTGCCAGCTAATAAACCACATACATAGTAGTTTTGATTGCAGTCACCTGGCCAGTAATTGTTATGCACAAAGATTAGTAACTGAAATTAAATGAATTCTATCTCCCTAATCTTTACTAACATTCAGAAATGGTACACGAATATAAAATATCCTTGGTAGAACAACACCTACTTCTATGGAAAATTCTCTCTCTCTCTCTCTCTCTCTCTCTCTCTCTCTCTCTCTCTCTCTCTCTCTCTCTCTCTCTCTCTTTCTCTCTCTCTCTCATACACACAGAGAGATTTATTTTTGTATTTATGTATTTATTTATTCATCTATCTAATATGCATTGGTCTTTTGCCTGCATGTATGTCTGTGAGAGAGTGTCAGAGCCCCTAGAACTGGAATTACAGACAGTTATGAGCTGCCATGTGTTTGTTGAGAATTAAGCCAGGCCCTTGGGAATAGAAGCCATTGCCCTTAACTGCTGAGCCATTTCTTCAGCCCCTCTGTTCATCTCTTTAAAAAAATATATAAATAATAAATGACAAAAGGTAATTTTTGCATGTTAAAACACAATAGTAGATAGGAAAATGAGTAATTAATGGGCACCTAATTTTTAAAAAATTACTTATTTTTAGGTGTTTGTGTGTATGTTGCATATATTCAGATATCTTTTGAGGCCAGAAGAAGGTGTCAGATTCCCTGGAGCTGGAGTTAAAGACATAAGAGAACTGCCTGATATGGGTGCTGGGAACTGTACTCAGGTGCTCTGGATAAACAGTAGGTGCTCTTCAACACTGAGCCATCTCCCCCAGGGACCCCTAAAAGATTTAGTGCTTCTAATTCTAGTTCATTCAAGCCTAATAATTATTATCCATATCACTGTTCTGAAATCTGGCATTTAAGGACACAGAATCCTGCACACAGCTAGGGAGCCAGAGAAAACATCTTAATGATCCATATCAGTCACATTCAATCCATCTGTGAAGGACCTTGTCTATAAGTAATTTTTCCTTCTGTTGAAACAAACCCCTTTTTTTTCTTGTTTTGTCCTCAGTTGGGGGAAAAAACCTGGTCACTAGCCTCTGTAGAGCAACTTCTCATAATTAAATTTTCTTTTTTAAAATAAACTAAGCAACTGTGGTTAATTCAATCACTCCATAGAAACACCATTCTTCAGTTGTTTAATTCATTGCTAATAGGATTGACTGAAAATGTCCAATGCATCTACATCATCTACTAGAAAAATCACATCAAACCTCCAACTTTTCTTTTGCATATAAGGCCATTTAGATGACGGTGTCTGACTTTTTTCTTTCTTCTTCAAAACGGTCACTTAAAGCAGATTACAGTTGCTTAAATACACACCATGTGGTCATAGATTAGCCCAGTTGTGTGGTTTTGTATGTTATCACTTTCCAGAAACCCACCTTCTCTTTCCTTCTATTTGTCAGCTAAATATCTGCTCACACTTTAAGACTATTCAACTATTTCTAAGTACTTTTCTCATATCGTCTGTGCTGTGAATAATAGAACACAGTAGTTTCTGCATGCAATATCGATTTTGAAAGCTTGGAGAGACTGTTTAGTAGTACTAGGAACATGCCATAACATACTAGTTCGTCAACACGTTTCTGAATAAGTTTTTTTCTTCATAGTAACTCACATTTGTGTATGGCAAATAGGAATACAGTTAAATTTAACTCTATTGTTATGTAAAGCCACATGCACACATGCACGAACACACTCATACATGCACACAAGCAATGACTAACAAGGCTAGACATCTCCAGGACACACTATGTGCTGAGAATTAGGTGTGGGTGAAAGTCAGAGTGAAGTTATAATATTCTCCACTGTGATAGGCACTGTCCTAAATATTAGTATAAGAAACAAATAATGATGTGTGGTAATTCTGAAGCGTCAATGTTTGAATTTAGGTAGAAAATATGAAACTACATAGAACAGAGAAAATATGCATATTAACTTTGTGGCAAATGTCACAATTTATATAATTATATTATTATAAGGAGTTTTCAGACACAGTAGAAAAAAAGATAAACTTGAGTCACTGTGGAAAAAATACATATTTGTCAATGAATAATAGGAAGAGAAAACAGAAAAAAATCAGAACCTATAAATTTTAAATTGTGCTAGTTAAAAGAATGGTGTAACATGTCAGAAAATGCTAACTTCAGAGTGATCTAGTTTTAGAATGGAGAGGGAAGCAATATGTAAATACTCTCAGGTAAAGTAGCTATGAACAATTAATTCTCTCTGCTGTATTGTTCATAATTATTAGATAAAGATACAATCTGATTTTATTCATAATTGGTAGATACACAATCAGACTTGAACCTTTAGTCTATAACTTCATAGTTGGACAATCTTGGGTAAACACTTTCCCTAATCATAAACTAGGTGTTAGTTAAGTAGCTATGGTCCAAGACATATTTGTGGGACTTGATATGATAAAGTATTTCAGGACCATGATGATCAGCAAACTGGAAGTAACGTGAACCTCCCTCAGTTTCCCATCTTAACATAATTATCAGAGTCACATCAGTCCCTTTTTGATGTGGCTCTCTATTAGCATGATAATTTCGTGTCTTGCCATTACCCTCTCTAAACTCTAACTTTAGCTATGTATATGTCTAGTGACACAAAGTTGGTATTGATTTTTAAACCTGCTTTTTAAAAGACATCTTATATTCAGCACTGAAAACAATGCTATTCATTCAATGTTGGTTGAATAAAAAGGTAAAGATTCCCACATTCATTTGGTTTCTTTGTATCTATTAATATACTTTTCCCTTTACCAGGAAAAATGTTCTATGTTTGTGTGAAGGAGGAAAAATCAATATGAATTATCCATATGCTATGTGCCTATGGAGCAGGCACTTTGGCAAGTGCCTTGTAATCATATATTTTAAATCTTGAAAACAATCCAGTGAATTAGTTATTTCTATACCCATTTTTCAGGTAACATAGAGCATAATGGCAGAGTTCACATAGTTAATAAGGTTTGGTGCCAGAACACAGCCTGTTCACTTATACACATTGAGATTTAATATTTACTGGTTTTACTAATGGGCTATAGGTTATGAAGAAGGTGTTTGGAAAACAGAGCCATTGTGCAGGAAGATTGGTCATTAATAATAATGAGTCCTTTCCAACTTCATTGAGTATAATTAATATCACTTGTGCTTTTCCATAGTGATTTATACATGCTCTGGTTGCAACATTTATTTCACAATACATAATTTTGTTTACATACTCAGTATCACCCACCAGATTGTGACCTCCTTATAAATGAGGACTATGATCAGATTTCCCCCTGGAATGTTCAATGAATAAAATGCTCCGTACAAGCCAAAGATAATTAAGGCTAATTTGATGATTAGAGAAATCTTTAGTGACCTTCAAGTATTGTTTCAGAATAGTGCCAAGGACATAAAATTAAATGAAATGGATAGCCAGAAATAGGAGGTAATGTGTAAGGATAATTTATTCAAAATATTGACTGTGGATAATAACTGGATAATAGAGGGGGCAGTAGAGCCAGCAGCTGGAAAATGGTGAGGCTAGTGGCAAAAGTTATTATAATTATCCTACTGAATAAGTTCAGCATAATTAGGCTGGAGGAGAATAGGAACCAGAAGAAATAAAAACAGAAAATCAAGAATTCATGGGTGCCTGCAACTACCCAGGCTCAGAACCAGGATTAAATGTTGGTCCTCCCTAACAGGCACCTATTCTGTGATCTGTTGGGGCACAGGTTGGGAGGGGGGAGTCCTGTGGACCCAGGGTCATAGGATCTCCACAACACAAGGCACACAGGGCAGCAAAGGAATGTCCAGGAAGAATCCCAGTGAGGGTCAAGTGTTAATAATGTAGCGGCAACCAGGGGTTTCTAACCAAGCCAATGATTTTTTTGTGATGAATGCCTGCATGTAAACATATATGGATAACGGGGTTTACTGCGTGATTGATTCACTGTGTCACATTGCTGCTTTCATGATCAGATTTTTCCTTCCTTCCTTCCTTCCTTCCTTCCTTCCTTCCTTCCTTCCTTCCTTCCTTCCTTCCTTCCTCTCTTTCTCTTGCTCTCTCTCTCTCTTCTTTCTTAATTTCCTTTTTTAAAAAATTTTGATTTTGTTTTATTTGGGTGGGTTACAGGGGCAGAGGGCAGATGGAAGGGGAACACAGATGGGTGGGATGGAGGATGTGAATGACACAAAGAATAAGTAAAAAAAGTTAGAAATCACTAGTTTGAAGTACAGATTAATATAAATTTATAAATTCAAACAAGTAATAAATACTTTCAGTGTTGTTACATACTGAGTTTTACTATTAACTTGTTACATTTAGGTTTTAAACATAACATTTTTGTTAACTAGTTTTTATTTTCAAATTACAATTTATAGCTATTTCTTGTTGCTTATAACTATTTTCTACAAACATCTATATGCATAAAAGCTTTGTGTAAATGGTAAGAGATATTTTATAATCGTTCTTTGGGAATCATCTCAGTCTGGTTACTTCTCCAGTTTTATTGGACAGAGCTATGATCTTTCTACAGCAGAAATTAGTAATTTAAATTTTTGAAAGAAAGGTATGACTACATCTATTAACCACCTATATTACAACATGTTTGATAAATTTATTTTCATATAGTTGACTACCTTAATAAAAGTGAACTTCTCAAGTTAAAAAAAAGAATCCAATGGTACTAGGCTAGGGATGTAGCACAGTGGGTGTCTTGGACAGTCCTGGTTTCAACTCTCAGTACTCTTAAAGAGTGGTAAAATAATTCATGGGTATTGACTAGATTATTAAACAGAGACCCCTTGACCAAAAACACTGGCCTCCTCTGGGAAGCTGTTAGGAATTCAAATCAACTAAATCAGAGTGTGTTTTTTCCTGTACTGGGAAAAAGTGTGTTTGTAGGGGGTGGTGTTGAGAAAACCTCAATGTAATTTGAATGCATTCCAAGGTCTAGGAGCTACAATGACAAAATTTCCAAGTCAAGAGATACTCAGGCAGTTATCCCCAGTTTACATGTCAGGGTTATTTAAACTTGCTCTAAGGAGTTCAATGCCTCAATCCTTAGGCCACACAGAATGTACTTATAGCAAATATGAGCACACTGTGCCCATGAAAATAAAATGGTGAAGTAGCATCCATGAGGCAGCATATGTTGATACTATGTTACCAGAGTCAGCATCCCAATTTCAGGTGGAAAGTAAAATATGTTATATAGGAACAAAACGGTGGATTTTATGCATCTTCCCCAAAGCAATCTTACACATCAACTTTAGAGTGTTACAGAGAAAATACTCAGCTAACTTCATGAGAATGGTTCACTTCTAGAAAGTAGTAAGAATTGTCTTGCACAAATGGCTGTAGAATATATAGTGATCATAGATAAAAATCAAATTGCACATATAAAATAAAAGGAATGCAAAGGAAGTCATACACATACTCCCTAGTGAGATGTTTCTGGGTGCATTTAAGGAGGACTAACATGAAAGTGGTGGTAAGCCTTACATTTGAGAAAAAAAATTCAGGCCAATAAATTACATTTGAAGGCAATCCTTTCAGACCTCTCCCTTTCTCCTTATATTTATGCAAACAGCTACAAGGGACTCAGTGAACTTAAGACCTGTATTAACAAAGAGTTGCCCACTCCCCATGTGTGAAGGGAACAGCCTTAACACAAAAATGAACAAAGACACACCTATACTGGATTGATTAACCTTAAAAAGAAATAAGATATTTCATTGGAGAGATATTATTGAATCCTTGAAATGAAAACATTTAATATATCACTGTGACCAGATAATTCAACTTTATTTCTTTTAGTAAAATGTGTCCTAATTATGGCTTATTTTCCTATTATATTTATATATTTATGGAACAGTTAATATTTAAGCAATCATGAATGCTCCAGTGCATGTATCAAACCAACTACTACTGCTTGCCAGCACATGAATCCTAAAGTTAGTTTCCTTTTTTTAAAAAAAAATAAGTTCTGCTCTCTCTGCCAAGGGTTGTTTGCAAATTATTGCTTTCTTCAACACCAGCACACATTGCAATAACACTGAAAAAGATAATGTACTTTTAAGGATTGCAATTACCATAAAGACATTAACTCTGCAGCTACGACCAGACAGGTCTAACACATGCATTCCTGGCTTTATTTCTGAATCTGTCACCAAAACTCGTTTCTTTTAAAGGTGTTACATGACCACGGTTGACACTAATTCAGCTAAATGTAATTTACACCGGAAACGATGGCCTAATTCTTTATGTAGGCTAGATTGTCCCTTTTTTACACTCTTGATGTTTGTATTTTAATGGTACTTCCACAGATGATATCAATTGTATAAAAAGTCATCCAATTTAAGAGCGTTACACTTGTTAACTTAATTTATGGTAGCAGTCTGGGAAAGCAGAACTTAAACTTGAAACCATGACAACATTAAATGTAATAAGGATTCATCTCAATTGCCACCTTCAGGTCCAGCAGGGCATCTGTGCTATTAGTTTCTTAGAGAAGACAAATTCTGCTTTCCTACCCTCACTGATCTACCTTTCAGGGTTTTCCTTGTAGTATTACTTATTCAAGGTGAATGCACTACATATGCATTACTCTGAAGTAGCCAGGACCAGTGGCAAATCAACAGCCACTTCTGCTCATTTAGGAAAGGTCACGAAGAATTAATGAAACATGTCTGTACTTCACAAACAAAAGAAGATCTGCTACTTACAAGTGCTTTCAGTTAATCAACCTGTCTATAGTAAGCCTACCAAATTCTTCTGAGAATGGTATTAAGAAGATCAAATTATTTTAAATTGATATAAAAACAGTCTATAAGCATAAGTATCTCTTGGGCTTTTCACAGCTTCTTTAATAAGGATTGCTTTATACAAATACTAAAACCACCCAAATTTTATTATAATGAGCATTTTTACTTAAACCTGACTACATAAAGTTTGAGAGAAGGTAAGATCAGTTCTTTGTCATTTTTCCATGGATGTAAGTTCAAAGATTATTACCACCAATAAGAGAGAACATGGGCAATAATGCAGGTAGCTAGCACTCAGAGGTTTGTCATTAGTATAAAAGTAACTCTGGTGATCAACAGTAAATATTTTGAAAAGCAAAATCAACAGCAAAAAGGAACAGCTGTTTAGGAGTTACTTAAATATATTTATGTCAGTAGCTTTCTCCAATCAATCATTCATTCACTCATCTTCAATTCTCTATATAATTTTATCATGTGAAGTAATATCAATCATTTTCTCCTCTTGAGTATTTTTCTAATCACTTTCTTTTTGCCGCTCTGGAAATGATTATCACTGATATCTTATCTGTGATGTCTTATTACAAATAATGCAGCTGTGAATCCTCTTTTTCATTGTAAGAAATGAATATAACATTTAGTATTTTAAACATCTAGAGCTTAGTGACAGTAAAGACATTCACATACCTATGAAACCACTCCCACTATCCATAATCACAATTTATTAACAGCCTAAGCTAAAATATCAAACACTAACAGTCTGTCCTCTTTCTAACCTTCCGAGTACCTACATCTCTAGTTTTGTGTAAATTTGACTATTCTAAGTACTTATATAAGGACAAGAATCATCGATGATGCTGCATATATCAGAATTTCACTGCTTAATCTTTTGGGAGTGAAACACAATCAAATATTAAAGACAGGAGAGTTGTTGAAGGGTAGGGTTCCAGCATGAAGAGGGAAGAAGATAAGAGAGGAGGGGGTTTGGGGTGAAAATTCACTGTATAAACATATGAAACTGTCAAGCAACCACAAAAAAATTAACAATAAATAAATAAAGCAAGCATATTGGCAATTGCCTGGAGTTGCAAAGTAGAACAGAACAGGGTTGTGAGGAATCTATACTGGGTACTTTGGTGTGGGATCTGTAGTACTAGAAAAATGCCAATTTCACCAAACTTTATTCTAATTGTGTAAGTTTTATTATATGCCAATTATGTCTCACAAAGTCCCTTAAATAAATTATAGCTGAGGATCAATTTTTTTTAAGTAGTAATAAATTTGACTGTTGCTACTGCTGCAAACAAAAAAATCCTCAAAAACTAAATTTATGCTTTAGAAAATCAATAAACACTCTGGCTTTTTTCATACATGTTATAAAAGCTGAAATTTTGGAGCACTACAGAACTTGAAATGGGTCAGGCTATTACTCATGAACAATTCTGACAATCAAGCATTTGTACTATATTTTATATTTTATTTGTATTATATATATACTTCAAATATTTGAATATGATTTATAATAGCATTTGATGTTCTTTCATGTCAGATTTCTAAATATTATACTTTAAAATGGGTTTTATGTCTTGGATGTGACGTGTCCTCCCAAAAGGCTCAAGCGTTGTATAATTGGTCCAGAAATGATAGCATTTTGACAGATTAGAGCAAGAAGTGGGCATGGCATTATAGGTTATATATGTTTGTTTCCATTTAGGTTCTCTCTGCTTCCTTTCTGCCAAGAAGTGAGCTTCCTTGTTTTACTACAAGCTCCAGCCATGATATTCTATCTTTCTTCTTTCCAAGAACCACAAAAGCAACCAACTGTGATGTGAAACCATGAAGCTATGTGTGCCAACCAATCTTCCCTCTAGTAAGATTTTGTGTTCCTTGGGCATTTTGTCACTGCAGTGGTAAGCTGATGAGATACAGGTGTACATGATAAAGATTTCATTGAATTCAAGGAGCAAATTCCTTTCTCTAAAATGTCCATCTCAAATTAGTTTATATTTCATCATACCCAGACCCTTAATCCTGAGCATTAGATATGAAAATGTTTCATTCACACTTATCTAAATAAAAGTCACAAAAGTCTCTTGCTATGGCAAGTAGTGCTTGATTTTTGTGCCTTATTATTGAAATGATGGCTGTGTACATAAAGTAGTTTTAGTTATACAATTATATTTTTGTTTTGAGTCGTTACTGTAAAATTCTATGAAGCTATTTTAAAAACTAACTTTTAATTAAGAGGGGGAGGAGAAGGAAGAGGATTATGGGAAATGAATACATGATGTAGTTGGACTTAAATAATGAATAAAGTAATGAAGCTCATCACTGTACAACAAATGCTAATGAAAATGTGCAAAAAATTAATACAGAAGGTACATAGTTGCTTGCAAATCAATTTTAAATATTGTACCATTAATAGAAATGTGTAGGGGCTGGAGAGAGGGTTCAGTGGTTAACAGCACCTGCTGCTCCTGCAAGAGGAGTTGTGTGCAATTACAAACTTATACATACTGGCTCACTGCTTTCCCTAACTCCAGCTGCAGGTGCTACAAAGCCTTCTTCTGACTTCCACGGGAAGCAGGCATGCATTTACATGCAAGCAAAACATTCATATACATATCCTGATATTGCATAATGTAAATGAAGAAGCCAGAAGAACAGGGAAAAAGAAAAAAGTCATTAAGGCTTTGTGTTCACCCTCATGACAGAATTCAGAGAAAAAAATCAAATTGAAAATGAGTGATGTCCATGTTGAACATGGGACTGGTATGATCCTTTTCCTTTGCACAGAAACGCAGCAACCTTACAGTGTGGGATGTCACCTCACAGTGCTTTATTGCCTGGTAGTTAGTTAACTAACATTTATGAGCAACTTGATTCATTTTTTATGTGTGTTGCTATATCGCGTCCTGCCATCCTTCTTACGGCCCTCCCCACACACTTTTCCCCTTCTCTCTGGCTTTAGCATTACAATGTTCTATATGTATCAGCAAGTTTATAAAAAAACAAAATGATTGGAAATATGTTTGACTTTTCTTTTTCCCTGCAAAAATCCTAGCAGTGGGCTCCACAGAGAGTAAGGGTTCAATAAATGTGGCCGCAATTACCAGAATAAAAAGGTATTTAAATAGATATAAACAATTCCTAAAGCCTCTAAAGTTATCACAGAGCTTAATGTTAGTATAAACTGCCACTTTACAAACTTCCTTCCAGTCATTGGCTACCCTTATTAAGGCTGTGCAATGCGTTCATTAGGAAAGCTTCATTTGCCTGGAAAACCAGTTTGTAACATGAGTGGTCACATTCAGTCACAGAATGCCATGTTTTATTTTGAACAACAGTTTCAAACAGGGTTTAAATCCCCTTTGAGCAGCGCTTTTATAGAATAAAAAAGCATTTGTTTTCAAACTTACTAATTATACTCACTAAATGCTGCTCATGTTGTCGACTTTCCCCCACTGTGAGAATTACAAAATCAGTCATAAGATTAAACTCAGCAAATGACTATGCCAATTCACAGAATACTAAGCCAGCTGGGTTCATTTAAATCTTCTATGGAAACAGTCTTTGTGGTGAACCAAGACAGACCTACAGCTAGTTCCAGAAATCTTCACTTATTTCTGTTCTGGTACTGAAAAATGTTTACAAGCACTTTGAAAAAATGGGAAAATCATCCAGAAGTACTCTTGGAATTTTCTAAACTAGAAAATGTTTTCTTTCAGATAACCATACTTCTCAACCCAGCATGTGTCAATATTACTGTTTAGTCACAATTATTTCCCAAATACAGTTGGGAAATAGTAGGACCTAAGCATTTCGAGGTAATGAATGCCTTTTTTTTTTTTTTTTTTTTTTTGATTTTTCGAGACAGGGTTTCTCTGTGGCTTTGGAGCCTGTCCTGGAACTAGCTCTTGTAGACCAGGCTGGCCTCGAACTCACAGAGATCCACCTGCCACCTGCCTCTGCCTCCCGAGTGCTGGGATTAAAGGCGTGTGCCACCACCGCCCGGCAGTGAATGCCTTTTTGAGGAAAGAAAAGGACTGTAGTGTATGTCTAGATAGGGAGCAGAACTTTTTCAATAAAGAGAAAAATGTGAGCAAAAAATGAAAGATGGTCCCCTGTTCCATCAGTCCCATTCCAACTGGACTTGGTGGTCTCCCGTTAGATCTGTCCCACCCTCTCAATGGGTAAACGCACTCCTCACGGTCCTGACTTCCTTGCTCATGATCTCCCTCCTTTTGCTCCTCATCGGGACCTTGGGAGCTCAGTCCGGTGCTCCTATGTGGGGCTCTGTCATTTTCTCCATCCAATGCCAGGTGAAGGTTCTATGGTGATATGCAAGACTCTCTGAATGTGGCTGACGGTGGAGGAGGACTGAGAAACCAAGGACAACGGCAATGAACGTGAACTCTACAGCATGGACGGGCTCACTGTGAGCCTTGTCAGTTTGGTTGCTCACCTTCCTGGACTTAGGGGGAGCTGGGAGGACCTTGGACTTAACATAGTGAAGGGAACCCTGATGGCTCTTTGTCTTGGAGAGGGGTGGAGTGGGGGTATGGGTGGAAGGGAGGGGAGGGAAGGGGGAGGAGGAGGGAAGGAGATGGAAATCTTTAATAAAAAAAATGAGGAAAAAAAATGAAAGATGACTTTTAAACAGTATTGACAAGGACTACCAATCAAGACAGCAATAAC